>NC_090653.1:157271047-157571047 GCF_040937935.1 Hyperolius riggenbachi | reverse complement strand
ACTTCTTGCATCTATTTAGATGCACATAGCAAGCCTTGCTTTTTTGCTGGGTAAACCTACTGGTTTAAGGCCCAGGCCCAGCAGTTTGATCTTCAGTTCACACTGCAAGTAAAAATGGACCGTTTAGCAGACCACAATAGACAATTTCGGATCTGGTCTATTGTGGTCTGCTAAATGGTCCGTTTTTACTTGCAGTGTGAACTGAAGATCAAACTGCTGGGCCTCTCTTCCCAGCCTTGGCGCTGTGGCTGTGATGAAACATCAGTTGCTGATGGGCATCCTTGCCTAATTTTTGAAATGTATGCTGCAGATTGACAAATCCGCAACAAGGGCAGCAAGGTGGAAGTGAAGATGTCCTAGAGTGCTTGGCAGACTGAATCTTAAAACAGATGACGACTATAGGAGCCATGCTAGTCTATCTGGATGCGTATACACGTCCAGTATTGCTATGCCTGGTGCATGCACAGGCGGGCGCTTCTGCCGCTCGTTCAAGGCGGGGTTTATGTGGTGGTGATTGGTGAAGGGGAACCAACTGCAATGCCTCTGAATGAATAAACATGCATCAGCATGGTGGCGTAGAGGTTAACACTCTTGCCTTGCCAGGGCACTATCTGCACAGAGTTTGTATGTTATCCCTGTGTCTGCGTGGGTTTCCTTCGGGCACTCTAGTTTTCTTCCACATACAGATAAGTTAATTGGCTTCCCCCTAAATTAGCCCTAAATTATTATTTATAAACTACACAAAACATACATAGTCCTATAACTATAGTAGTGATTAGATTGTGAGCCCCTCTGAGGGACAGTTAAAGAGACTCTGAAGCTAGAATAAATCTCGCTTCAGAGCTCATAGTTAGCAGGGGCACGTGTGCCCCTGCTAAACCGCCGCTAAAAAGGTGTCCCTTCATCCCAAACCCCCCACTGCGACACTTGGTCGCAGACTTGGTCGCTCCTGGAGGCAGGGCTTACGGCTGCAGCCCTGCCTCCAGTCGCGTCTATCAGCGGCGCATCGCCGCCTCTCCCCCGCCCCTCTCAGTGAAGGAAGACTGAGAGGGGCAGGGGAAAGGCGGAGATATGCACTGACAGACGCGCGTGGGGCAGGGCTGCGGCGGTTAGCCTTGCCCCAACCAGGAAGCGCTCCCCCGCTGAAACGAGGTGATTTGGGGGTGAAGGGACCCCCGTTAAGCCGCCGGATAGCAGCGGTTTAGCAGGGGCACATGTGCCCCTGCTATCTATGAGGTCTGAAGCGAGATTTATTCTTGCTTCAGACTCTCTTTAAAGGAACACTATTGATCTACATATTTATTTCAATTGAGATAGGAATTGTTTGGGAAGTGCTGCTAAGTACTGGTGTATACATTTCACTGGCAACCTCTTTGTTTACTGTTATCAAAATACTTTCAAACTTTACTGACGCCAAAACTGACGGCAGAATGAGCCATGAGGGGAGGGGAAATTCCCCTCACACTTGATCAGTTAAACCTGTGTGTAACTCTGAGAGAGAAAGCTCACAGCTTTTGCCACAGCTTTTCATACAGTTTTTGCTTTCTCTGTGGTCTGATATGCAACACTGGCTGTGCATTGAAGCAGACACCTCTTCTGCAATTGATTTGTCCCAATATAGCTAAATCCTACTCTCAATAAATTAAAGCTTTTGCCTCTGATATTTAACATGAAAAGTAGGAAAATGTTTACACAGCTACTTAGACATTATTTGTACATTGTCATTTTAGAACACTTGGGCATTGATAGTATTCCTTTAAAGAGAAACTTTGACCAAGAATTGAACTTTATCCCAATTAGTAGCTGATACCCCCTTTTACATGAGAAATCTACTCCTTTTCACAAACAGACCGTCAGGGGGCGCTGTATGGCTGATATTGTGGTGAAACCCCTCCCACAAAGAAATTCTGAGTATGTACTCTTGGCAGTTTCCTGTCTTTGAACCTTGCTGCATTGTGGGAAATAGCTGTTTACAGCTGTGTCCAACTGCCAAAAAAATCATGCAGCAGCTACATCACCTGCCCACAGTAAAAATGTCACCATGTAGTAAATGTCAGAATGTAAATCGGGGATTTAAATTTTTTTACAATATGCAAACACTGACTAAATCATTTATGTATAATTATTGTAAAAATGAAGCACTTTTTTTTTTATTACATTATTTTCACTGGAGTTCCTCTTTATGTGACAAGACAATATAGTCTGTACAGCGCTGCAGAAAATGACGGGGCTATATAAATACTACTACTACTAATAATAATAATAATGATGCCTGCAATCATAAGGCATGTTGATTCATAAAAGTGAAAGTTGAATGTGTAGTGTAAGAAAAAAAAGAAAGACTGAACACTTCCTAGTAGCTTTCAGGATAGTGTATAGTATAGTGCAATGTAGTGGACAAAAAGTAACCTCGGTGTTCTCCCCAGAAATTTTTTTCCAGCCAGGTGGCATGAAAAAGTAGCGAGGCGAGATGAGAATGCATGGCCGGTGCTTCTGTGCGCATGTCTGCTTACAGCATAGGAGGAGGTGAACTGATAACAGCCGGGTGCTCACCAAGAGCCTGAGGAGAACACTGCACATTAAAGCAAAATAAAAATATATTTATTAAAACCATATTAACCCCTCCCCTGTAACTACCAAACATAAACGCCACTTAAAAACAAACAAATAGTTACCTTAAGGTCCAAGTTCTTTAGATGTGTATGTCATAAGGGTATATTTTTTTTTAATTATTATTTTTTTTTTAGCAAATAAGGACTTATCGATGGGGTACAAACACAATAAAAGACATGTTGATTTTCAGATATGTTGTCGCCATACATTGTAGTAGATACATATTTGTAATGTTGTGGTAGCTGCGACAAATGGGCAAATAAAATGTGTGGGTTTTTTCTATACTAGCATTGTTCATTTTAAAACTATAGGGGGTGGAATTGGAGAAAATGAGTGTTGTATTTTTTTCCCTTGTATTTCCCTATAAAATGCATAGAAAATAAAGTAATTACTGAAGAACATGTATCACCTCCAAAAAGCCTAATTTGGGGTGAAATAAGCAAGATATAGACCATTTGGGTGTGATAAGTAGTGATAAAGTTATTGGCAAATTACTGGGAGGCGCGCTGACAGAGATGAAAATAACCTGCCGGCTGAAGTGGTTAATTGATGGATATCCTTAAATTTACTGAAGATTATTTATGCTTGTTCTCAGGATAGATCTTTTTCTTTTTTTGCATGGATTTGTTTATACCCTGCCCCATAGGCAACATTAGATTTATTAACTGCAGATTCCCTATCTCCTACACCTTTGCTTTAGGTTAGGAGGGGGAGACAGCTTGGGGGAGACATACCGCAAAGATGCCCCTACACCATAGACGTGCCAGGTTAAGAATATTTTTTTCCTTGGTTTATGTCCTCTAAACGTAGGTTCGTTTTATGGTCTGGTGTGTCTAATGGTCCGAAAAATATGGTACTTCCCAATGAGATTGGCTAAAAAAAAAATAACCAACTGGCGCTTTGATTTTATTGGTCATATACCACATAGTGTGGTTTGAGTGTAAATGTTTACTGCACATTTTTTTTTTATGTTTTGTCTGATCCTCCTGTCTTCTTCTACTTTTGGCCAAGGCGCATCATCATCCAGGCCAAATAGCCCAGCACCTGATTGGTACAAAGACTTTGTCACAGAAAAAGACGCAGGTTTGGTGGCACATTCTGGAAAAATATCACTTCTGTTTGAGATCCTTCGCATGGCAGAGGAGCTGGGTGAAAAAGTGTGAGTTTCGGCTGTAGATGTTTTTCTGTTTACTCTATATCTATCTACTGTATGGGTATATGTCCAAAGATGCCACTGAATGAAATCGAACAATGATACAAGATTTGTAAAGATGGGCTTGTGCTTTCAGATTATTATTGATGTCAGGTTGTTGGCACAGCCATCTGTATTATTATTATTATTACGATTATTGTTATCCTTATGATTTATATTCAAAGTTACCACATATTTTAAGTGGCTATATATCAAAGTGGTATGAAAAGCTCAAGTGAGCTCAACAATCGAGAACAAGCTATGAAAGAACAGAAGTCTTTTTAAATTACCGGTATATTTCCAGTGAAAGACCATGACAGCTGCCTGCTTTATTCCTGTTTACAGAATGTTACTTTCATGACTGTTGTGAAAAACCTCTGCCTCTGTGAGTCACTGACCCAAAACAAGTATGCATATTGTGTTGCAACTTTTCTCTTGGCTCCTGGTTGTATGGTTATTCCACTTGTAATGCAGGAGCCAAAATGTCAGCACAAAAGTCAAGCAACTGGTATTTTTTTTTTTATTAAAATAGTAAAGCTGGTAGTGTTCATATTTGGCTCTCTTTGGATGTGTAGTGATTTTTCTTCTTTTTTAGGTACTGCAAAATAGTTTTGTAGGTTTTTTTTGTATTTTTTAAATCTTTTTTTGAAGATTTCAGATCTGTTTTCTATTTTAAAATATGTTATGCTGTATTCAGTTGTATTCAGAAATAAATATAACATGCAATATTTTATTTTATATTTTTTCTTAGTAATTCACCCCTTTGGTTTGTAATTTCATGAAAAGGTTAGATTTCGTACAGTGTAGTAAAGATAGTTTTGTAGAGAAGGGGGAAGGCAGAACTACCTGTTGCTAATTCTAGGGACTGTTAGAAACCTGAGCCGGTGGAATAAAGAAATTCAAAGTCAACCTTTGCAAATGCACACCTTTTCTTTTTTACAAACTGTCCCTAAACTGCAGGGAAAATGTTACCTGTAGTGGTACTTTGTATATGTAAAATCATTCATGAATCAGTTTTGATTTTTTTTTTTTTTTTAATAGGGGAAAGAATGTATTTGTAGAATTGGAATTTTATTTTAGATATTGAGTAAGCAATAGATGTGTAGAATTTGCAAAGGCATTTGACACTGTTCCCCATAATATCCTGTGCAGAAGCTAAGGATACATGGACTAGCTGAAAATGTGTGCATGTGGACAGATAGCTGGTTAAAAGAAAACCTTAATTGACAAAAAAAATGTAACTTACCTAGGATTTCTACCAGCCTCCTGCAGACATCCTGTGCGTGCGTGCGTTGGTACTAACTGATCCTCCGATCCCTCACAGTCAGCCAGTTTCGTTTTACCGACTCACCAGTAGGTGGGCCACTGCATCTGCACAGCCCTGGCCGTGTGTGTCCTCGCTCACATTGCCGTCATGCGCATGGTCAGTACAAACTGACTCGCTGCAGAGGACCAGATGGTCACTTTGTCCCAGCGTGTGCACAGGACATCTGCAGGGATTAGGTTGAAGCCCCAGGTAATTTAAAGGAAACCTGAAAGTGTTTCACTTACCTAGGGATTGTGCCTGCCCCCTGCAGCCGCCCCGTCGCGCAATGATCCTTCGGTCCCCCGTCGCGGGTAGGTTTCGGTATTGTCAACTTGGAAATCGATGACCACTGCGCCTGCACGTCCTCGTTCGCGCTCCAGTTGCTGGGAGCATCCGGCGTAGTACAAGAAAACCGCCTGCACAGAACGCTCCCAGGGACAGGAACGTGAACGAAGACATACGTGGCCAGGGCCGCACAGGCGCAGTGGCCATTTACTTACAAGTTGGGGATACTGAAACCTGCTGTAACGGGGGACTAGCGGAAAACAGGGGGCTGGCAAAAGCCCCAGGTAAGGGACATTTTTTCTTTTTGGGGGGAGGGTCAATTAAGGATCCCTTTAAAGGAGTTATCAGGCAAAATGAGTAAAATGAGGTTTACTCACCCGGGGCTTTCTCCAGCCCCTTGCAGCAGACTGTCCCACGCCAACCGCTTTGCTCCCCGCTGCTGTCCCGGTCTCGCTGCACGGTGCACAGGCCTTACTGCGCCTGCGCAAGCCGCTGCTGTCAATCATCGCCACGTGGTCCACGGCACACTGCGCAGGCCCAGTAGTTCTGCGCCTGCGCTGAACTACTAATTTTGCCTGATAACTCTAAGAGACAAAAGGAAAAGTGTGATGGTAAACAAATCATACTAAATTGGACCCGCAAGGGTCAGTGCTTTTCAATGTGAAGAATAAAGAGTAAGGTTGCAATCTTCACAGATACATAATTATGCAGACTTCTCAAGGCTAAGCAGGGTAATGACTTAAGGATAGTGACATATGGCAGATGAAGTTTAATGTTGATAAATAGTAGTCCTGCACGTTAGACGTATCAATAGTAGAATATCCTTTACAGGGCATCCCAGACTTATGAACACCTGACGTGCGAATGCTCGCCGGTGATGTCATGCAGTCATGGACTCCCTGTGCTGCATTCGTATTCCTTTAGCAGAGTATGCGAAGCAAAATCAACAACATGCGTCTCGCCTGCTTTGGGGATGCCTCCACGATGAGCAACATTCTCTCACCCACACTGCTTCCCCTAGTGTATGCTTCTCTTGTAGTAACACAGTTAGGAGAAGCCGGCACTAGGGGAAGCAGTAAGGGAGAGAGGACATAGTTTATCACTGGAGCATGTGAGAGAACTGCTGCTGCTTCCGCTGCACATACTCTGCTAAAAGATCAAGGCTGGGGAGAGCAGGAAACATGGGTGCATAAGAGGCACAAGGGAGACAAAAAAAGACTGACGTGACCTGATTAACATATATAAATTAGAGGGTAATACAAAAGCTTAGCAGATGAGCTTGTTCTAGATTTGTAACCAGGTCAAGGGGACATGATCTGCATATGGAGGAAAAAAGTTTTTGTCATGTATTCAGACAGGGTTCTTTTACAGTAAGTGTTTAAAATCTGGAATATTTTAGCGCAGGAAGTAGAAAGATGCAGTTCAATACTGGGTTAAAGTTCCTCTTTAAAAGCCTTTTGCTGGATTAGTCTAGCAGTTGAAATTAGTAAACCGTGCTTCTCTTGCTCAGTGTAGTGAATTACAAGTTGCCAAATTCTAGGCAGGCAAATTTGAGGTTGCAGTCTTTTGGGATATTCATAATGAAATGGGAACAGATTTGTTGAATCATGTTAGTTACAAATATGTTCGTATAATACTAATATGATTACAGCAGCAGTTTTTTTATCCTCCTTTTGTTGTTAAAGTGAATTTTTACTTCCAAGTTTCCACTGTTATGCTGGGTACAAACTATGAGATTTTCTGGACGATTTCCTGTCAGATCGATTATCTCCAACATGTCCGATTAGCTTTCTGATCGATTTCCGAGCATTTTCCAATCAATTTCCATTATTAATAGGAAATCGATCGGAAAATGCTTGGAAATCGATCAGAAAGCAAATCGAACATGTTGAAAATAATCGATCTGACAGGAAATCGGCCAGAAAAACTCAGTGTGTATTCATCATTAAAGATGTCTTGTGAAACAATTTTTAGCTATAATGTACAAAAATGAATTCCTATTTCAATGCTTTGGCCTGTATCTGAAAATGGTTTTCTCCCTTTAGTTTAGTTTTCAGTCAGTCTCTGATATCTTTAGACCTGATTGAAGACTTTCTCGAAATGGCAAGCATGGATAAACCTGAAGAAGGAGGAGGAGGAGAAGGAGAAGGAGAAGAAGAAGTAGAAGAACCCAGGCCAGTTATCTACAAAGGTATGCAATGAACACATAAGGTGCATGCCTAGCTGTGGTGGAAATGTTATAGTTTAAAATGTCTCCAGAAATACTCCATAGTAGAAGTTAATATGTTGCCGTGTTGGCTGATGTGGGTGGACTTCACAACATTCAACCGCTCCGCTGCCCTGCACTACCGGGTAGTTCAGTGAGCTACTCCACCTGAAGCTGGATCTATACACAACTCCTGCATGAATGGCTTGAGCGAGTGGAGTGTGGCTGTAAATTATTACCCACACTGATGCAAGAAGTATGGAATAGCTGTACAGGTGTCGCTATGCTGGGTAGACCACACACAGTCATTATAATCTCAGCAGAAGATGTGGCATATTTTCTGCCATTTTAAGTTTTAAAAATGTAATTAATAAGTCAGTAGTGTCAAATTATCCGATAGACAATATGATGCATAATTTTATTTTGGGAAGCCAATAACAATAACAGACACTGGCCGCTTGTGTTCTGATGTAACTTTCTCAGTGTTTAAATAAAATATTTGTTTTGATGTTATTAGAGGATACTTGAGAATGGATCTTCTAGTTTGCAGAGTGAGGCGTAATAAAGAAACTGACTTTGGCCTGGTGCACACCAGAGTTTTTCTGAGCGTTTTGAGTTTTTAAATCTGCTGCTAATGTTATCCTATGTGTCTGTGCACACTGGAGCAATGAGATTTTGTAAAAAACCCCATAGCATTACATTGGGAAGAGCTTTTAGAGGTTTCAAAAGCTCTTCCCAATGTAATGCTATGGGGGTTTTTACAAAACCTCATTGCTCCAGTGTGCACAGACACATAGGATAACATTAGCAGCAGATTTAAAAACTCAAAATGCTCAGAAAAACTCCTCTGGTGAGCACCAGGCCTTTTTGTACGTTCATTTTGTAGGGTATATTAAAGTGTGGGCAGAAGTGATGTGGAGGAAGGCCAGAAATAAAGGCAGTATTGCTGAGTGAAAAATAATTAATATTTATAAATACAGGAGTGCGACTGTGTGGTCGCATAGGTAATGAACGTAAATAAAAAAAATTTGGGAAGAATTTTTTTAAAAAATAGCAGTATTACTGAGCGAAAAACAATTAATATCTATAAATAAAGGGATGAGACTGTGTGGTCACATAGATAATGGATGTAAAAAAAAAAGAAACGGCCACTAGAAGTAGTGGGGGGTCATGGAGATGCAAGGTGCTGATGTGCGAAGTGCAGAGGGTGTAGTACGCAGAAAAGGGACTTTAAGGTTGCAAGTATATCAAAATATAATGAAAGGAAGGCAAATAGCGTGTGAATTATAAATACTGTATTTTTCTCCTTATAAGATGCAGTTTTTTGTCCCCCACCTTCCCATATGGCTTCCCTGGTGTGGTGGTCTAGAGTGGGCCAAACATAATGCAAAGTGGGGAAACCACTTGAGGGCCAAATTGCATGGGTCTGATGACCAGATTTGGCGCAGGGGCCGCAGTTTGACATGTATGTCTTAAAGGATACCCAAGTTGTAATGAAAGTGTTCCCTTTTACTTACCTGGGGCTTCTTCCAGCCTCCTGGAGCCATGTAGGTCAATTGCAGTCCTCCTGGTCTTTTCCCTTGATTCGATGTACAGCCCGGTAAAGTCTGCAAAGTAAGGGGGCGCGTTCTTACAGCAGATGTGGTGTGACGGCAGATTACGTGCTTTTTCTAAATGTAATGGCAGGGCCTCTGCTTTGTGCTAAAAATGCATGCAGCAATGCATTTTGCGCTGCAATGGATGCATTGCCAATACATTGTGTTGGCAACACATCTGGCTGATGCTTGATGCACTAACACAGCCTCTTTACTGTAACCCTATCTTATTGGAAATAACACATGTATAGCAAGCAAAGCCACCAACTCTAATGTCCAAAAGATAAACCAGTGTTTGACTACTTGACACAAAAAAAACACACCACATAAGCTTTCTTGAGGTCGATGTACCATGGACACTAGTGTAATACTGCCTGTATAAATATACCATAAGGATTGGTAAGTGCTGCCTCCTCTCTGCCTGGACACCCCTCTGGTATATTTATACAGGTACTATTCTGCTATAAGGTCAGTGGTGTATGGACTGTTAAAGAGTTTATGTTCTTTTTGTTTGTTTTTTTTGTCTGTGTCAAATTTATGCTGGTTTAGTGGATCACTCGTTGCGTTTTTCCTTTTCATACATATGTCACTTCCATTGCGGTGTTTAGAAATGGTAAATGAGATGCTATTCTGGCTTGCAATTGTATGCAGGTTGGAATTGGACCAGTCAAAATTGGTAAAAAATGCATTTTATTGGCTTGAATACAAGTTGCATGCAATTTCCATTAAATTTGTCTCATGGATTATATCTAATAGTATTGTGAGGGAAATGGCTATTAGAACACACTGCAGGTCTGGAACGGATTTAATCCTGGCATCTGGTAGTTCTTATAATATTGGTCCATCATTGGCTGGTAAACCTTTGATATTTGCTATGGTGTTCTTAACACTTTGGCTCATTATTAAAGCTTGCACTAGTTAGTGAAAAATGCAATGCATCAGTGTTCTCCCAGGCTCTAATTTTGTTGCGCACCCAGCTGTCATTGGCTCACCACCTCATCCTCATCCTATGCTGTAAGCAGAGTTGTGACAGCTCTACATTCCCCCATCGTTCCCCACCCAACTACTTTTTTATGCCACCGGGCTGGAAAAAAATTGTGGGGAGAACAATGTACATGTTGCATTAGTTATATATTAACTCAATGAGGGACACTAATAATAAATTCAAACAATCTAATAAAAGAACATCTCAGAATGAATATGCTAAATTCATATAGTTTCGATTCTAAAAATGTTTGCACAAGGTCTACAATTATTTTGGATTATAAAGAATAACAATTCACACAATACCTAAATAATAATCTAAAGTTTCATGTTTAAAGAGGAGCTGTTAGGTATAAGGTCTCAGAGAAAAAAAACACATATATCAGTAGCTAAAGATTGGCTGTACTTACATTACATATGCATTTCACTGTCCACGTTTGGATTTCACAGAATTTTTATATAGTATTTGCAGAGAATGATGCTCCTGACAGCTCATGGCAGGTTCCATGTTTGTCTCCTATGAAGCCAAATGTGTCGTCATGTCCTGCCTGCTTCCTGATGATTCCACTCAGAAAAAATACAACACTACTGTGCAGTGAATATTAATTAGCCATGTGGCTAGGAACAATTGCGGACTCGTGCAGTATATACTCTGCCTGGAGATTTTTCAGTGCTGGCTGTTGTAACATGAGACTGTAACTTCTCACTAGCAGCCGAGGGGAGGACCCAAGCAGCCCCAGAATGCTTTGCAGTATGGTATGCGGCCTGTCGTCCTTTTAAGAGCTTGGGTCTAACATCCTTGCTGTTCAGCACACATCAAAAGTAAGAGAGATTTTTAACTTCAGTATTGCCTTTTTGGCTTCCTTCTAAACTGTTTAACACAGGAGAATAGAGGTTTAAATTAGCTTTTGCAGCCTGACAGTTACTCTTTAATATCATATACAGAGAGTGTAATAGAACACAGTTTACTGTGACTACGCATTTCGCAGGTCTTTCCCTACTACTTTAGGTCTACTTTAGGCTTTACCTAATTATTTGGCTGAACTAATATAAACTGCGCTTGTTGTTTTTTCACAGGTTGTTTTCTGTCCACAACTTTATCATAATGTTCATGCCATTTGCAGGTGATAATTATTGTGCAGCCTTTTAATATCTGCGTACATAATAGTATCTGGTTCTAGCATTTCCCAATATAGTCACATGATGTGTGGGAGAGTTGTAACTACCGGTATGCAGGTAGTCTCCTGTTAACGAACGAAATAGGGACTGTCGTTTTTTTCTTAACCTGGATCTGTTCTTAAAGGGAACCTTAACTGAGAGGGATATGGATGTTTCCTTTTAAACAATACCAGTTGCTTGTCAGTCCTGCTGATCTGTGTCTGCAGTAGTGGCTGAATCACACACCTGGAACAAGCATGCAGCTAATCCAGTCTGACTTCAGTCAGAGCACCTGATCTGCATGCTT
Organism: Hyperolius riggenbachi; assembly: GCF_040937935.1. Taxonomy (NCBI): domain Eukaryota; kingdom Metazoa; phylum Chordata; class Amphibia; order Anura; family Hyperoliidae; genus Hyperolius; species Hyperolius riggenbachi. The sequence goes on along the minus strand of NC_090653.1, from coordinate 157,559,401 downwards.
GTTCAGGGGCTGTGGCTAAAAGTATTAGAGACACAGGATCAGCAGGAGAGTCAGGCAATTATGGCTGGTATTATTTTAAAAGTAAAAATCCATATCCTTCTCAGTTTAGCTCTCCTTTAAGTTGGAACACTGTGCTATCTCTGTCCCTTGTTTCGCCTCTATGCCACATGTGCCTCCAGTGTCCCCCACTGTGCCACTACTGTGCCCCTCTGTACCACCTCTGCCCCATTTGTGCCTCCTTCTGTGCCCTTTTGACTTCCTTCTGTCCTAGTGATGATTATATTGTGCTAATTTTGCTTTTGCAAAATGTCACATCAAATTTTGCAATTACGATTTTGAAATTGAATTTATTTCAAGTAATCCATGCAGACTTCCAGAGGGTCCCAGTGCTGGATCACAGGTTTGCTTTGTGAGTCTCCACCAATGATTTAACCAGTTCCGGATACCTGCTACATTACCGCGCTAGTTACTGCTGCTGATTGCTACACGGGAGATTAATGAATGGAGCACGGTTCCCATTAATTGATCTAAGTCCCCGGGTGAATGACCGCAGCCATCAATGAGAGGGCGCCGTTATTCACAAAAAAAGATACTTGTACGTCCTTGCATTACTTGCTATTTGTGTAATACTACGCATAGGAGAGTTAGTGCGAGGACATCTTGTGGCCAAATAGTAATATTTTTTTTATCAAGACTTTTTTTTATTTAAAATTAACCCCTTACCTCCCACACTCCCCAATAGTTACCCCCAAAAAATTTTGTAAAAAAAAAAAAATACAATTAATAAAAAATACATAAATATTAACCCATTTTACCCCCGCGCGTACGTATTTCTCCGCCCCTTTTCCCATCCTTTAACAACCAGGGACGGAGAAACACGTACTTTCCGCGTTCCCGACGCTGCCCGCTCGTAAACACGCCGCCCGCCGCTAGTAAACACGCCGCCGCCCGCTCGCCCAGAGATCAATGAACGGGAAAATCCATTCCCGTTCGTTGATCTAAGCCCCGCAATGATCAGCTGCTCTCCTATGGGCAGCGCGATCATTGTGAGAAAAAACTCACGTGTCCAGCCTCCTTATACTTCCTCCAAGCTTCCGGAAGGAAGCTTGGAGGTCGCATTAAAACAAAAAGTTACTGTGGCCATCTTGTGGCCAAATAGTAAACCACACCCTACACATTTTTCACATACAAATAAATGACTTTTACACATAAAATTAACTCATTACCTCCCACACTCCCCAATTTTTTTTTTTTGTAATTAAATTTTTTTTTTAAAATTTACAATTAAAAAAAATACATAAATAGTTACCTTAGGGACTGAACTTTTTAAATATTTATGTCAAGAGGGTATAACACTGTTACTTTATAAACTATGGGCTTGTAATTAGGGATGGACGCAAAAATGAAAAAAATGCACCTTTATTTCCAAATAAAATATTGGCGCCAAACATTGTGATAGGGACATAATTTAAATGGTTTTATAACCGGGACAAAAGGGCAAATACGTTTCATGGGTTTTAATTACAGTAGCATGCATTATTTAAAAACTATAATGGCCGAAAACTGAAAAATTATTTTTTTCCCCACATTTTTCCTATTTTCCCATTAAAACACATTTAGAAAAAAATAATTCTTGGCATAATGTCCCACCTAAAGAAAGCCTAATTGGTGGCGGAAAAAACAAGATATAGTTCATTTCACTGCGATAAGTAGTGATAAAGTTATAGACGAATGAATGGAAGGAGCGCTGAAAGGTGAAAATTGCTCTGGTGCTCAGGGGGTAAAACCGCTCAGTGGTGAAGTGGTTAAAGGGCTTGAAAAGGGCACTTTCGCCCGAAACGTTGTGCTGGTTATATTATGTTGTATTACCGCCATATTACTTCAATAAAATTGTATTATTGAATAAGAATCCACTGAGGGTCGAGTTCCTTATGGGATGTTTATGGATTTGACTGGAGTGGAGGTTTGATGACCCTCTTTGCCATTGGAACTCCCTGCACTACATACACTATACCTGAGGCCTGCACACTATTTTGCGTTGCAGGTTTTAATTACGGTAGCATGTATTATTTGAAAACTATAATGGGCGAAAACTGAAAAATGATTTTTTTTCCTTTTTCCTGTTAAAACACAAGTTAGAATAAAATAATTCTTAGCAAAAAGTGAAAATTACTCTGTTTTTTTTTTTAAGGGGAAAACCCTTAGAGGTGAAGTGGTTAAACTAATGCACTAAAGCAGCGCTGTCCAACTGGCGGGCCGCATCCGGCCCGCCAGGCCACCTGATGCGGCCCGCTCGTCTCCCTGGGATGCAGGCATGGCTTGCGCTATGGGCGCCATGCCTGCTCCCTCTTATTATGGCCTCTCCTGTGTCCCCGCTGCCACTGCCCCTGCCCCACAGCTCAGATCTCACAGATCGCGGCGACTGACGTAAACAAGAGTGTACATGGTACCCGCACGGAGTACGTCACATGCGGAAGTGACATCATTAGTCACTTCTGCATGTGACATTCTGCCGCGCGGGTGTCATGCGCGCGCTCTGCTTGCTTCAGTCGCCGCGATCTGTGAGGTCTGAGCTGTGGGGCAGGGGCAGCGGGGACACAGGAGAGAGAGAGAGGTAACAGGCTCGCTATCTAACTGGTGGGGGCACCTGTCACTATCTAAGTGGGGGGCAACTGTCACTATCTAGCTGGGGGGACACCTGTCACTATATAACTGGGGGGGACACCTGTCACTATCTTACTGGGGGGACACCTGTCACTATCTAGCTGGAGGGACACCTGTCACTATCTAGCAGGGGGGGGGGGGGACTCCTGTCACTATCTAGCTGGGGGGACACCTGTCACTATCTAGCTGGGGTGGCACCTGTCACTATCTAGCTGGGGTGGCACCTGTCACTATCTAGCTGGGGTGGCACCTGTCACTATCTAGCTGGGGGGGCACCTGTCACTATCTAGCTGGGGGAGCACCTGTCACTATCTAGCTGGGGGGGGGAACACCTGTCACTATCTAGCTGGGGGGGCACCTGTCACTATCTAGCTGGAGGAGCACCTGTCACTACCTAGCTGGGGGGGGGGGCACCTGTCACTACCTAGCTGGGGGGGGGGGGGCACCTGTCACTACCTAGCTGGGGGGGGGGGGGGGGCACCTGTCACTACCTAGCTGGGGGGACACCTGTCACTACCTCAACTGGGGGGACACCTGTCACCACCTCAACTGGGCGGGCACGTGTCACTATCTAACTGGGGAGGCACCTGTCACTAACTCATCCGGCCACACCACAGCATCACCGCCAGCCCGGCCACAGCAGCACCGCAAGGCATTTCAGCCCACACATCATCCCCAATCTGGCCCAAAACACTATTGCCAGGCACAGCAGCCAGTAGGGGAGAATTTAGAAGCCAGGTGAGAGGTGTCTACCATATTAAAGGGGCATTCTGCTTATTTATGTGAAATGCTGTCTATTTATGTGCCTCATGACTGCTGAATTTGTCGTGTTGGGGGCCTCATGATTGCTGAATTTGTCTTGTTGGGGGCCTCATGATTTGTTGGGGGCATCACGATTGCTGAATTTGTCTTGTTGGGGGCCTCAAGATTGCTGAATGTGTCTTGTTGGGGGCCTCATGATTTTTTGGGGGCCTCATGATTGCTAAATTTGTCTTGTTGGGGGCATCATGATTGCTGAATTTGTCTTGTTGGGGGCCTCGTGATTGCTGAATTTGTCTTGTTGGGGGCCTCATGATTGCTGAATTTGTCTTGTTGGGGGTCACATGATTGCGAACTGTGAGACTATGGAAAAGCTGAATCGTCATCATGAGACAATAGCAATAAACCTACTTTTTTAGCTTTTTAAAACGGAAAATAAAACTGGGAGGTTGTAAAAAAAAACAAAAACACATTTTTCAGGAGTAGGATGGATGAAATTGTTTATCTTCACAGTTTATTTTCAACTTGGATTTTCCATAATGTTCATGTATGAGTTAAAACGTTTGTATGTAGTTTAAATTGAACTTAACCGAAATTTTAAATTGCATTTTGTGGAAAGTGCTGCCAATCTAATTGTCCTTTAATTGCATTTTTTCCGGGGGGGGGGGGGGGGGGGGGGAATGGGGGTCTGTGGCTCTAGCAAGAACCTTCGGCCCTCCACTATGGGGTCTGAAAAAAAAATGGCCTCCATGCCCATGAAGTTGGACAGCACTGCTCTAAAGAATGCGCAGAATTTTGTTTAGTGGCTCAAAAGTTTATATTTTTTGTTGGGAAAATTTTCAATGTTACATGATTATATCTTAACTTGAGCTTGGCATGGAACTGACAGATATAATACTCTATATATACTTCAATAAACTGAGCCACCCATTTTCCCCTGAGAAAATTATAGGTACTAATTTGAGTTATTCTGCCACCTACTCTTCCAGTGACTATTGATGCTAAGCATTTGAAGTAAGCATTCTCCACTATGGGAACCTAAGCAGCATTTAAACTTGAGGATGTTTTAACGGTTCTTTCAATAATACAGAAAACACTGTTACTTCTGGGGGAAAAGTAGAAGTTTCTAGGAGTGCCCCAAGAAATGTGTCATAGTTGATCTTCAATCTTTTAATATATAAACGTAGCTTGAGTTTTTTTTTTCCCAGTAACTTATTCTTTCTTTTGCAAAATGTTTCTAGGGTTTTTGTGTCCAACATCTGGTAGAAAAAGAGGCCATAATTATTAGACTAATTAAACACAAGCAGCTGTTCTGCATTTTAGTGCAAAAATAATTAGACCTTGAAGGCAATTGCATTTACTACAGTTAGCAAATTGTGGGGAGGAAACAGTATCTCTTCCTAATTGGAAGCATATCGTTTACTGGAGTACATTCAGTTTCATTAGTACAATGTCCACATAACAGTGATATATTGGTTGAGAAGTGAAGCATCCCCAGACTGACACACTGCAAAGCACCACCTGTGCAAAGTTTACAGTGCAGCCAGTGTCTTGCTGGACCCCTGGCTGTTTTTCCCAAAAGTGTAATATGCGTCCACCCCTACCTTTACCCCCCCCCCCCCCCCCTTTACCCCCCGGTGCCGTGTAAACTCTCACCTGTCCTGCTGCCGTGACTCGTGTGATAATGCACCTGCACCAAGGATGAATAATGTGATCAGAGAGAGATCTGTCTCTTGGTTGATCTGCCCATGCATAGTATTTATTTGAGGTTGTTTGCCAGGTCACAAATTCCACGTGTTAACTTTTTCATAGCATATAAACTCAATGGCACCAGTCACAAGTATGATATTTGATCTTGAAACCCAAACGTATGTTGATGCAATCTGACATCAAGGTTAGCCTTTGATTGCTGCAATGTCAATCTACCTATGTGGGCAGTTTTGACAGGCAAGACCTCTCAGGGTTAATCTTCTTTACAAGGGTAAAGTGCAGTTGCAAGATTTTTAAGTCAATTAATTTTCAGGTTAAAATGGACTTTTTTTAAAAATGGATTTCAGGTTTGCATAATATCCACATTAGTAACTTCTACAGATATACATTGTGGCTATATAAATACATAATAATGTTAATAGCTTACTTTTAGCATTTATCCTTTTGCATAATAATCATTGGAGCTCAATATACTTTTAGGTGAAGGCAAATGGTTCAGAAATATTGACTACTACCGATTAGACGGCTCAACAACTGCTAATACACGGAAGAAATGGGCTGAAGAGTTTAATGATGTAACCAATGTGAGGTAAGACATTGCACACTGCAAATACACAAGCTGTGTTTCTTGTGATTCACTTGCCTGGAATAATCTGTTTATTTTTTAAATGATCCCAGGGGTCGTCTGTTCCTCATTTCTACAAGGGCAGGATGCCTTGGCATAAATCTTGTTGCTGCTAATCGTGTGATTATCTTTGACGCTTCATGGAATCCATCATATGATATTCAGAGTATCTTCAGGGTATATCGATTTGGGCAGATCAAGACAGTCTTTGTGTACAGGTTTTTGGCACAGGTTTGTAGCAGATTTGATTCATAATGAAAACTATACTTTGTGTGTTTAAACCAAACAAGACAGTGGGTGGAAGAAAACAAGATAACTGTGAGTGGCAGTTGTGCCACACAGTGATTGTCATTTAACCACTTGAGGACCACGGTTTCGCCATCTAACAGTCTCCTTCTGGCGATCGCCGTTGGGAGACTTATGGCGGAGCAGAGCTCCATCATTCCAGCGGGTATGTGTGCACGATCCCCTGCTATCTCCGCCCACAGCAATTCACACCAATTGGCGTGGAGTGGTCCTGGGGCTGCCGATCTGCTCACGCCAATCGGAATGGAGAAGTCGCAAAGTAGTTAGAGGAACCCCAGTGACCTATACAGCAGTAGAATGTAGTAACCTATTCAGTATACCCACTTTTACTTGAATTATCTTGGTTTCAGCATCAGAAACACTTCCTATTGCTGTATGTTGCTGCAGTATATAGCCCCACCCTCCCAGTAATGTTTAACCTAGGCTGTTTATTACACAGACTTCTTCTCCAATCCGTAAGACCAGTTGTTTCTAATCACTTTGGGAAAACACACAACATAAATTCCACAGTAGTGCACCTGCCATAGCTGTAGCCACCTGAGATACATTTCTTAATGTAAATAAAGGCGAATGAGGAACGATTTTGCAGTGGGCAAACACCATGTAGATTGCAAAATAAAAATTATGTTCCCACGTTTTATGGCAGAAAAGCAGAAAATATCCCTTAAATGCTAAGCTGCGTAAAGATCAAGTGTAGCATTTGGGTTCAGTAAATATGATCTGCATAAAATTAGCATATTTAGAGTAAGAAAATGTAGTTGACACTATTAGAAACCATTCCAGGTGTGCACAGCCTGATGGTGTTTATTTTTTCTGACACTCTCTGCCTTAGATAAACCTGACTTGGGGCTTTAGTCACTAACGGCTGCCAATATTGCCGTGCGCAGACAACACTTACTGTTTCAATCACTTGGATGCATACTGAAGATTTTAGATTTTGGTTTAGTATGAACAGATTGGCTGTTCATGATGGGTTCATAATCATAGTGGTGATTTGGGGGGGGGGGGGGGGGGGGGGATTAAGACTTTTCTAGCTCCAGCTTATCATGGGGAAAAATGTAGCTATTCAAGAAAGGAAGCCAAAGTTGTGAGTTTTCCCTTAGCAGAGACTACATGGGGTTAGGGCAATATGGACATGCATGCTATAGGTTGGTTTGGCTGACGGCCACGTGTGGGTCTGTAGATACTTGAACAATTACATGAAATCTGTGATAAGAGAAGTGGTAATTCTGCCGTCACAGACCACTTTTAAAAAGGTAATTCATAAGCCCCTCGCTATAATGTGAACCCTTAGGCTTGTAAATATTGTAAACAAGTGTGCAGCCCATGAACTCAGACCACATGATCTGTTCAATTTTTCTATTTTAATGACTTAAATTTTAAAATCTAGAAGTTTGCAGGACAGGTAGGGAACATTTACTGTATGAGCAGTTTAACAATAGCAATTTCTATATCGAAGGTTCACTCCAACTGATCCTTAAACATATTTGATCATGCTGGGAATAGCTCACTGATACACTCAAGGGGTAGGTTAAGAGTGGCAAATCTTTCCAACAGGTGAGGTGCAGAACCAGGGTGCTGAACAACATCCCCTATCCATACAAGCAAAAGTCCAAAGTAGGTTAGCACACCATGGCCCGTATGCAATGCAATTAACTTTTTCTCCCGAGTTTTCTCCTAGGTGATATTTTTAAACTTGTTAATAAAATGCCTTTTAAGTCGCCAGCAAGCAAGAAAATAGAATAATTTTGACAGTACTTTTTCACCCACTTTTTGTTACTTTTTTACTAGCAAAATACTGAAAATGCATTTTAAATACAAGAAGAAATCTCATCTACTAGGAGAAAACTTAGGAGAAAAGGGTGAATCGCATATGGCCCCATTTCTTAAACGCTGAAGTAGGTTTATTCTTCAAAGCAAACACAGAATTGACAATAGTTTCAGTGCCTCTTCTTAAGAATGAGTGCGGAATAAGTGCAGACCTATAGCTTGTCTGTACTTATTCTGAAGAAGGGCAACCTCCATGGCCCCAAAACAATTGTAAAGTTGGTATTGACTTTTGGACTTTTGTCTACATAAACTGGTAAGTATAAGGATTATTCGGCTCCTTTTTATTTAAATTTTAAGCTTTTATAAGAAAATAGTTTAGTGATTTCAATTACAATGGTAGAATGTGCCTAAGAAGGATTTAGATAAGCTAATGGGAAATGTATACACTGAATAGGTATATACTTATTGTGTGTTTCCAGGGTACCATGGAAGAGAAGATCTATGATCGACAGGTCACTAAACAGTCCTTGGCATATAGAGTAATTGACCAGCAGCAGATAGAGCGTCATTTCACCATGAATGAGCTCACAGAGCTATATACATTTGAGCCAGATCTATTGGATGACACCAATCCGGAGAAAAAGAAAAAGCGAGAAACCCCCAAACTGCCAAAGGTAAAAGGACCATTGATAAAATAGCACTGTACAAAGGGTAATTTATTGCTGCGTTTTCGCTCACGCCAATAACTTAACCTAATGTTTGTGTGTATTATGTAATAGGAACCAGCTTTTTGCTTCTACCAAACCAGAGTGCTACACTGTTTATAATTCTTAGACATGAGATGACACTGCAATCTCACAACTCCAGATACACCAGCACTGTCATAGTGCTGTATAGTGAAGTTGGGTGGGGAGGGGGTGGAGAGAGTTAACTGGTGAGATGGGTAGTAAACCTGGCTTATTTTGTTGAACAGCACTATTTGCGTCTTTTTGCCACTTCTTTCTCCTCACCATAGAGCAGATAGTAGCCATTTAACTGAGACAACTGGTTGTATTTATGGAGCGGTTGGTGTATGTCAAAATGCCTGGACAGCAATGGCAACATGGCAAGAAATCCAACCACTGTCGCTTGTCTATAGCCAGCTTAAACTGTACCACATATGAAAACAATGGATCTCCTGGTAGTGTGTGATAGCCATGGCTAGCTTGCCGTCAGCACTGGCATGTAGAAATAGAGGAATCCAGACAAAAGGCAATTTTATGCAGTCAGACAGAAAATTTTGGCTTACAAACTGTATGTTGGCATTGCTGACGAGACAACACTAATGCAGATCTGATGACAGGTGTGCTTTGCAAATGCTAAAATGATCCAGTAGAGCCATAGATTATACTGTAATTAATATATACGCTGGAGTATTTTCAGGTCTCGTGATTTGTCTGTAATGACCTTATATTCAAAATGATAGTTTTAGCACTGTACAGAAACTGAAGGGATAATGTGCAGTGCACACTATTGCAGTTTTCGATTTGACAAAGCAGAAAGTCAATCACATGCTCTCCTGTCTAATGCTGTAATGTTCTGCTGGGCACAGCACTGTATTTGTTGGCATGTAGAATGTTGTCCACATAAAAGAATCTTGATGTAACTTGACTTTTTGGCATACAACCAAAGTACAGGGATGGGCAGTTTTGTTGTGACCCTCACAGCTCTTTCACCCCTGTTTGGAGCGAGACTAGTGCAGACTTGTTTTGGCGTAGCTTTGGTAACTTTTATTAGAACAGCATCTCCTTCAAACGTGACTTTTAGGGACTCCCGCACGAAAATAAATACCACAAGCTTTTCATGTGCGTCCAATGAATACGAAGAATATGAAAACCTGCAGAAAAACAGCCTACTGCAAGAGTAGCACAAACTAGTAGATGGCTGCTGAGTTTATTCCAAGCGTAATTCTTTCCTTTTTACTTCGGCGGTTCTTTGAAAGGTAACCTGCTACCCTGTGCTATTACCCCTCCTCCCCTTCCTTCAAGCACACACTTATCCAGCATAGATCTTTCCCACAGACAAAGAATGCCAGAGAACCTAGTGTGAACTGAAGCTTGACTTGAATATTAGATGACTAGAACAGCAGAATAATGGCCTTTGCCTCAAAGTAGAAACACGTCCCTTTTCAAGGGGAGATTGATGGGACGTCTTACCTTAGAGATCATATTTAGCCTGGTAGGATAAAGTTTAGCGAAGTAAACAATAGGGTGTGTTTCCCCCTTCCTCAACCCTCTTAACTGGTAATGTTGCTGGAACTTTTCCCCTCTCTCCTGATATATTAATGAAATGGCTGAGGTGCAGACCACCAACAGTGACCTTACAGCTCTTGTCAGACGTTTAGTGACGACTTGGTGCTTTTCGCATGTTAGATAAAATGCTGCTTCTACAGATGCCCTGAATTCCACAAGTCAGCCCATCATTGCCAGACATAGATTAGTTGCTATATTATTGTGGTGTGCCTTAAATTATATAAATTGTTTTGTAGTACTTGTTCAGCATTTCATATTTTTCTCCGAATATTATTCTCTTTTTGACTGTAGTTTAAGTGGCATGTTTTTTGTCCTCATTTGTTCTGAATATCTCTCTTGTGATCCTGGATAGGACTTCTGTAACTTGCAAAATATCACACTATTGAATGCTCACAGTAGCAGAATTATCAGTACTGTTCTTTACATGAAGCAGTGGTGACCTGTCCACTTCTGCTTACAAAACTTTGAGTGACAGTAAAAAGGCAATGAGTTAAAGAATATCTGTAATGAAAAAACCTCCCCTGGGGGGTACTCACCTGGTGGGGGAAGCCTCCGGATTCTATTGAGGCTTCCCCCGTCCTCGGGCCTGCGGCGGCGAAGATCCTCCCAGAGCGGCGGCAATGTAAATATTTACCTCTTGGCTCCAGCGCAGGCGCAGTATCCACTCTTCCCACGGAGATCGGCGAAAATAGCCGATCTCCGTCGGGCCGCTCTACTGCGCAGGCGCAAGTCGCCTGCGCAGTAGAGTGGACCCGACGGAGATCGGCTATTTTCGCCTATCTCTGTGGGAAGAGCCGCAACAGCGCCCCCGCTGGAGCCAGAAAAGGTAAATATTGCACAGCCCGACAATTGTCGCCTGTGCGTTCCGTGGGCTGCAGCAAGACCGCCGTGGAACACAGGAGGATGGGGGAAGCCTCATTAGGGTATAGAGGCTTCCCCCACCCAAGGTGAGAGGTGAGTACCCCCCAGGGGAACTTTTTTTTCAGTACAAATTTTCTTTAAAGGTGTCTTGTGTTCATTGCACATGGGTACAAACTTGTTTTAACACTTGTGCACAGCCCTTTCAGCATTATGGAGTCTTGCAGACTTATTACTGCCACGCCATGATGAATAAAGTTTGTGTTAGTGTGAAGGTTTTTACAATGCTGGTCAAGTTTTTGGCCTCCACAGTGGGGTGAGTGAAAATTCTTTTAGCTTTCATATTAGCTGCACCTTGGACGGAAAGTTGGAGCTAGCAAATCACTGAGTGTGGCAATTAACACAGGTTCTATTGTTATGGTTTAGCAACTGGGTCTAATTAAGTATATTAGAATTGTTTTCTAATCACTACCCTACAGATAAAGAATGTTTAAATTTGTGTGTAGATTTGTACACTGGCAATTGAAATTTTCATACATATTGCTACAGCAGTGCTAGCCCCCTCTTCAGCACTGTGTGCTGGGTGGGATGGTATTCATTTTGTCCTGTTGCCGGGTGAAGTGTAACTACAGATTCCTGTGCCCCATTGCATATGTTATACTGCACCCCCAAGCACTGTATGTCTAACAATCTCATGATACAGCATAGTTCTCCCTCGAAATTTTTCACAACTGGGTGGCATAAAAAAGTGGTCGGGTGGGGCATGATTGGGGAATGCCGGGGCGGTGGATTTCTGTGCAACTCTGCTTAGAGCATAGGAGGAGGTTGAGGAGTTGAACCTATAACAGCCGGGTGCTTACCAAAATTAGCTGGGTGGAGGACCTGGCTAAAAGAGCCTGGGGAGAACTCTGTACAGACCACTAAAGCCAGTTATTCAAGGACAGCCACTGTGTGAAAAGTGGAAGCAGATGGTTTAGTGATTGCCAGTATCCAAAGCACATATAGAGCTACTTATTACCACTACAGCACCAATAAAGAGCTTATGCAGCCACTGGAGGAGGGTCCCTCAGGCACATGGGGCCCTGGTACGTTTGCAAGCTCTTTATCCTCTTTTGCTACTCCACTAGGTATTGACATTTTCTTCATACACTTTCAAGATTTTTGAGGTACTCATTAATCATGCAATCTTGATTGTACAATCTTACCACGTCTATGTAATATATGGGACTATCTAAAGTATCCTTTAAAAGTATATTCACTCAGTTTATCCTTCTGCTACATAATGTGTTAATAGTGTACAATCAAAATTGTACCATTGATAGACACGTCTTATAGTGTAGGAAAGTGAACAGAGCATTTTTTTATAACTCTGTGGCCTCAATTCACCAAGGGCAGTTCAGTAAAATAATTTAGGTCAGTAAAATACTGCATTAGGTATTTCACACTTTTTTCCCCGAATTCAAAGGGCTACAGAAAAGCCTTTTTAAATGTCTATCTCCTGCTCTGCCATTTGGAAGTCCTCCCTCCAGAGTATGGGATCAAATGGGGTAAGAAGCAGGGCTGTGTGGCTCTCCCAATGGACTGTCTGCTACATCAGACAGGGTTACCGCATGGAGAGTGTGAGTTACCAGCTGGTCAGAGCTGGAAGTAAATACCGAACACTTCTACTTGACTTACCAAATGCTTTAATCTTTGTGAATTGCATTTTTTTTTACATTTCTTGAGGTATTTACCACAAAAGTCGTTAATTTACTTCACTAATTGGTAATTTTACTTTTCTGTGCGGTAATAGGTTTACAGTGTTCTCCCCAGGATCTTTTAGCCGGGTGCTTCACCCGGCTAATTGTGGTGAGCACCCGGCTGTCATCAGCTCATCTCCTCATCTTCCTCCGATGCTGTTAGCAGAGTTGTGCTGACCCTGTATTCCCCTCGTCGCGCCCCAACTGGGCTACTTTTTCATGCCACTTGACTGAATTGAACTGAAGTGAATTGAGGTTTGGCAAGTTGATTGGTAAAATCAGCTGTTTTCTGTATTACCAAATGTGGTAATGCTTCGTGAGTTGAGGCATGTATATGGTAATGGAGAGCTCTTTCTCAAGGGAGTTTCAGTGTTTTGCTAGCTGAGCACTGCACCAATTATAACTGTGGATGTAATTTGGTGTCTAAAGCTTGCTGTTATATTGCCCTATCCCTGTGACTTTTCCTATGAGAGTATTTCATTAGCCTAGAAAGACATGGAGATCTTCTGGCCCACTGCCTGACTGTTAGGACTGTGGGAATGGAGGTCAGTGATTTGGTGGTGGTCTTTACATGTGGAAATGGAAGTATGGAAAGAACTCTACACTGTACAGAATATTAGAATTCCACTATCCCAATTATGAAGTTAATTAATATGACTTTGGAAATACCTTTGTAGGAAAGGAGCATATTAAATGTTTAGGCATGGGGCTAATGGGGATTTTGTAGCAGGTTTCATAGTCTTGGGATTTTTTTCATTTGTGAGAGTATTGCTCGCACAGCTGCTATCATTCAGATTGCAGAAGCTTGATACTTGGCTTCAGAAGTTTTAAACTGGTTGGAAAATTCCAACTGCTGCCTTTTCGGTTATTAGACTTGAGCTGTGGGTTTCCCAGTGCCACTTAATCATATAACTTCATGTTCCCAACTTTATCACTCTGTCTGTGTAAAATTAGCTGGCAAAATAATGTTACAGCTCCAACATTCTCCATTCAGTATTTTTTTTTTTTTCAGAAAGCGCGTTAAAAGCCTGTTAAATGAGTTGACAGCGAGAAAACCATGTTGTGTTAGAGTCCACTTTTAAATGGAACTGTTAGTGACTAAAAGGGATAAGATTTAATGCGTGATTATAGTATTCGTGCATCTGAAGTGGATGGCGGTGGCTTAGTTGTTAGCACTCCTGCCATCAGTGCTAGAGTCCATGTTAATGTTAGTCAGGACACCTTCTGCGTGGAGAGTGCATGTTTCCCCCATGATTGTGGGTCTTCTCCCATCTCTCACATAAACACTGGAAAGCACTTTGTGGTGGGAAGCCAAAGTCAGTAGGGCATTGTAGGGGTTAATTGAAGTCTTTTTTATGAAATATGCTAAACCACAGGAAACCAAAGCAATGTAAAAGATGGCATGGCAATGGCATAGGCAAGTGTGGTATAGGGAATAGGGATCTGTTCACTTTGCACCCCTGTAGTAGTAGTGACTGCAATGATTGTCAGGTCTTGTAATACAGAAAAGAAAGTGTATTATTGAAACTGTAAATGGATAATTGTATGCAGGATTTATTTCTTGGAAGTATTCGGTTGTGTTGGGAGTAGATACTTTATGTATGGAACTTGTAGTGGTTGTTTGATACTTTTGTTATACTCAGTGCTGTGAATAGATTTAGGGCCCATTTATACTAGAGCTGTTGGTACCCGATTTCACATACACAAATACCTAATCGCAACCTATTGAAATCAATAGGCTGCTTCCGAATTTGTATGCATGAAAACATTCTGAAGCAGTGCTTCAGAAGTCTGGACAATGCGTCCGAATCCACATAGCTGAGCATGCGTAATCGGCATCTCAGAGACAGACGGCGCTAGTGGAAAACCACTATTAGGGCCTGAGCACACTGTCGTGTTGTTGTGCAGCGCAGGTGACCATGGGGGTTGCACAAAAACATGGCACCTGCATTGCTCTCCGATGCTGTGCTGACCCCATTCAACTAAACTGAATGGGATAGCGCCACAGTCTGTACAAAATGCATACAGCAATGTATTGCCAGAAGTCACTGCTACACAATGCGCAAGTGTGCCCATCAGACAGAGCTCTCTATGTAATGCAGTGTTCTCCCCAGAATATTTTTCCAGCCGGGTGGCATGAAAAAGTAGCCGGGTGGGGAGGGTCACACTGGGGGGTTGACTCAAAATTGTGAAACACGCGGGCCGCTCGCGCGCAAACCTTCCTTTATCATGCGGAGTAATGGTGTATGCGCGTAAACCTCGGCGTGCCGAGGTCAGGTACTACTGGATGGGTTGGGACAACGCAGGATCTCACACACACACACACACACACACACACACACACACACACACACACACACACACACACACACACACACACACACACACACACACACACACACACACACACACACACACACACACACACGAAGTTACTGTGCTATGAATATCAAAAGAAGGAGGCTGCTGAATAAAGTGCTCTGAAGTTTAGACAGCAATAACCACAAGTATTTTCCAAGTTTAGCTAAGATTACAGCTAACTTGCTTTTTTTTTTTTTTTCTAGAAGGTCAGTAATGTCCCGTTTTATAATCAGCAGAAATCTTCTGCAAGGTTACAGCTCTCCTCTCCACATTACTCATTAGTGAGGGTAGTACAAGTGTGTGACGCTAAACTAATTCTGTCTGCACATAAAAGGCATTTGCCACACAGCAACGGCTGCAAGACAGCCCCCCTCCCCCGTTGTGACAAGACACTTGCCGGAATGAATAGAGCCTGGCGTCCCGCGGTGCAAGTTTATCTGTCCTGTGTGTAACTACTTCACAGGAGCTTTCCCCGCCCCTCTACACTACGAAGGGAGCTGGGGAAGAGGGCGGAGATAGCAACCCTGAATAACAGCGAGCTGGCTGCACAGACACAGCCGCTGCTGCTGTAATGATTCAAGGAGGAGGAAGTAACTCTGCTACAGACCAGGGGAACCGGCAGCCGGGCGGGAGGGCAGGGTCAGGTGGGCGCTCCGCCCTGCTGAAAGGCTCTGGGGAGAACACTGAAATGTATGATGTGCCTGCATATTGCACAGTATGTGTTGCTGAAATCTGATCAGCATCACAACAGTGTGCCCAGACACCTTGTAAAATTTCTGTAATGGCAAAAATTGTGCCATTACAATTCAAGAACTTGTGTTCAAAACGGTTCACAGGTTTTAAGAAATCGGCTTAGAGAATAATCCGCATCCTAAAGGTTATCATAAAGATAGGTACACACTTTTGTGGTCATAATTTTGTGCAGGGGTAATCTGACTGCCTGTGGGGTACAACTAGTGAATGCTATAAACATGCAGAGTGTGTCGGGCTGAGTGAGCATGTGACTTCAGGCTTCTGGAGTGTGAAGGGTTACAAGCCTGTTTAAGGCGCAAACCGAAATGATTTACAAACCCATTCATGAGTTTTTATTCATGCATTTATTACATTTCAACTTACTAACTACTGTGAGTCAGCCCTAAATGCAAGGAGTTTTGAATCAGGATGATACCATTTATTGGCTATCCAGAGATGGATAAATAGTGAGCTTTCAGCTTATAAAAAGCCTTCGTCGGACTTGTTCCTGACAAACACTGAAAAACACAGCCAGCACATGAAAGCAAATAAAATGAATAGTGACAATAAACACCATCCTACACAGCATATGGCACAAAAATGAATGAAAAGATAGAAAAAAATAAAAGAATTATGGCATTTAAAACCAGGGCTGTGGAGTCTGAGTCGAGGAGTCGGAGTCTGAGCAATTTTGGGTACCCGGAGTCGGAGTCGTGGTTTCAGAAACTGAGGAGTTGGAGTCTGAAGATTTTTGTACCGACTCCACAGCCCTGTTTAAAACCCATCGTACCACGCCGTCTGCTGTTCAGCTGTGATCAGCCCCAGTAAGAGTAGGTTCACACTTGCTCTAAAAACGTATCTGTGGCTCTGGTTTTCAGCCCTAAATGAAAAGGCACAGACCCAGGAAGCTTCTTCACCCTCCCAACTTGACCAATCCAGGGAATCCATTGGCCTTTCAGTTCAGTTCTCTATATAGGCTACGTTCACAGTGATACGTTGCAGTGTGGTGTAACAGCTGCTTTTAACATGGCTGTGCGTCGTATGTGTTGGCCTGCAGCATCATAACGCACTGCATGCAATGCGTTACTTCAAAACACGCACGTTAAACAGTTAAAATGAAGCATACTTTTAATGGACTGTATGCTTCACCATATCTGAAGTAACACACATTGCCACTTTCCCAATCCGTTGCTGTCACAGGGAATGCAACAGACACTGAGAACGTAACCTAAATTGCTTATGAGAAACTGAATTATTTTTGATATATAACGTGACTGTCTTGGGTTGCATAGCTAATTAAATTACCTGATGGGAACAGTCACTAGTCTTTCCTCCACAGAGCACCAGGCATATTTGTGGGGTAGGACAGTTGTTTTGAACATCAAATGCATATGGGAATGTCCGATTAATCTGTAAATAATGAAGATGAACTGTTATGGAATGACAAAATTGTGAATATAGATA
Organism: Hyperolius riggenbachi; assembly: GCF_040937935.1. NCBI lineage: Eukaryota > Metazoa > Chordata > Amphibia > Anura > Hyperoliidae > Hyperolius > Hyperolius riggenbachi. The sequence continues at coordinate 157,542,122 of NC_090653.1, read as the reverse complement.
TTTGCTGGGTGATGAAACGTCTGTTGTATGTTTCACACAGTTTAAGTGGTGACAAGTGAATAAAGCTATGCTTTTTACCTTTCATCATATCAATTTTGTTCTAGTGTGAGCATTTCTTTTGTGATTCCATCCTGCCCTTTGATACTGAGTTTTCTTTTATTTTAAGATGCGCACCTGGATTTTGTTTTTGATATATTTTTAAGCTGTAGGCACAAATGTGGAAAGGCTTGAATCTAATGAAATTGCTGCACTCTTTCTTAGAAACTGGTAATTTACAGCCTGAGGTTATGTATTTTGTAGCCACTGTATTGCCAGAAAGAATGCGCTATGTATCTTTTAAGGTAAATAATGTAGATCAGTTTCATTGTAATGCCAGACGCCTCATAAATGTAATTTCTGAAACAAACTTTGTGTTGAGAAGTATCGTTGCTTCTCCCAAAGTCATTACTATTTCAGCGTCTTATGTTGCAAGGCTTTCTTCTTCTTAATTTTTTTTTTTCCAAACTAGGCACTTCTTCACATTGCCCTCAAATTTTATTTTAGTAGTAGCAATCATTTATTTATAAAGCTCCAAAATGTACAGCAGCTGCAAAGTCACAAAAGGGTAAGAGAGCCCTGCTCATCCAAGCTTACCCCCTGAAACCCCCTTCGTATGTTGCAAACAGTCATATTTTTAAAAAATGTGTGTAACGTCTGTGTGCAGTAACAGTAGAGCCACAGATGGCTTACATGGCTGTGCCTGCAGTGGCCAGGAAAATTAATAAATGGTTCCACGGAGGTGGATTGTGACATTGTTACATAGTTACATAAATTTGGGTTGAAAAAAGACATTTCCATCCATCCATTTCAACCAGAAAGTAAAGCACAACACCAGACTGCTCCCTCACATATCCCTGTTGATCCAGAGGAAGGTGTAAAACCCTTACAAGGCATGGTCCAATTAGCCCCAAAAGGGAAAAAAATCCTTCCCGACTCCAGATGGCAAACAGATAAAATCCCTGGATCAAAAGATAATGCGTAAGGTGAAGTCCTTCACAATCGGTGGTCCTTAACAATAGCATTATACAACTTCAGAGCTGCACTGTGGACTCTTCAGTGGAAATGAAAAGGCTTGGTTCAAAAAAACAGTGGACCAAGCTGAAGAGGGCATGGTACCCCCTCTGTGATCCATTGATGTGCTCTGTCTGTGGAACAGAAGTGCACCATATATCTGATAAATGGAACTGTATCCACTGTCCTTAGAAATCATGCAAGCTAGAAATATCTGTTGCAGTATTGCTACGGACAAATTCAGATGTGACAGAGGGACTTTGGAAACCCAAGGGAAGGCATGGGGTGCATTCTGCTTGTCTGTTAGCCTGTTTCTGTCCAGCCTGGAAAACGGTGTGGAAGAGGTCCTAGTGTGAACCAGCCATCACTCTGTCACCAGGTTCTCTTTTTCTCTTGTGGAGAGTGTGCTCTATTTATGTATGTATTGAGGGAGAGGGTTCTAAGCATTTTAAATTCAAATTAGAAAAGAACAAAAACTGGCACTAAATGCGGCAGGGATGGATGCCAGGTCACACTGGGCTTACCTGCAGCGTGCTCCCAAGCAGTGCAAAGTCCAAGTCAATCAAGGAGGAGAGAAGGGCACTGCTGCATGAAAATACCCTTTATTGTGACCGGGTCGACACACAGGTTACAGCAGTGGGGGGAGGAAAGTTGTCTTAGACAACTTTCCTCCCCCCACTGCTGTAACCTGTGTGTCGACCCGGTCACAATAAAGGGTATTTTCATGCAGCAGTGCCCTTCTCTCCTCCTTGATTGACTTGTTCTAAGCATTTTACAAGTTTAGAGGAAAATTATGGCTGGTAGTTTTCTTGAACTGGAAGAGATGTTGGATCACCCTCGCAGTGTGAGCACATTTGTTCTGAGTGGAGAGAATGTAAATTTGTACACAATCACACAGCCTGCTGCTACAGCCACGCTGGGGTTAAAAGATACGAGTGCAAAGCCTGGCTCCCCTCCCTAGCGCTGGCAGATTATATATGACAGGTTTTATAATTGCAAGTTGGCAGCTTATCGCCAATTCCAGAATGTAATAAAAATTCAGCTTTGAAATATTAGCTTTCTATATTTTTTCCTAAAGGTTATTCCGCCAAGACAGTGTTGTGTAATGCAGATCAGAGGAGCTGATAGTGTTACCACAGTTTTTAATTTGGGCTTATTCTTACTAAGCAGCGTGATATAGTCTTCCTGTGCTTTCTGGACAGGAAGCCACTCCAGCTGCCATCTCCCTACAAGCGCTAACTGCAGCATCACATCATCAATGCTTTTCTGTCCCATTGACACCAAAGGACACTTAAGCAGCCCTGAGTTATGTTTTTCTTTCCTCCTGAGACAGCTGCACGCACCTTTTACCTGACATGAACCTGTACATACTTTCATCTTTTTTTTTAATACTTTTAGGGATGTGGTTTTAAGGATATGAAGTGCAGCAGTAAGGAAAGAGAATTCCATGTTGCAACATTTAAAGATAGACTATAAAGTGATCAATACAGTGTTTGGACCCATTCCAGGAAAGTGTCGCAACAGTCACAGTACTGACAAGTCTCTGGCAAGAGTCCTGCCCCGCATGATATGGATTGCTCTGGGCTGGGTCACTGGATACATGACTCTACTGTATTTCACATTTTGGCTCTGTTTGTCTGAAGTGTTTTGGTGGGAGGTCCACAAATTGCTGACATATGAAAAGTATCATTGAAAGGGAAATGTGTACCTGTCTGCCTTTCACAGTCTGTGTACACAGCACAGTCGTGATTTCCACCAGTATCCACTATTTAAGATGTCTTGGTAGTTAAAGCAGAACTCCAGACAGGCAGAAAAATATCCTCTTTAGGTAAATGTATAAGTATGTTACGGTTCTCATACTTCTAACGATGATGGGCAGAGCGACCATGACACATCTCTCTCTGATCAAATCTGATCTAGAGAGTGTTGGCTGCCCATACACCACAGGCCGATTCCCAATAAATTTCAGCATGAGATCTATTAGGAATTGGCCTAGTGAGTCCGCCACCTGACCTGCTTTGCAAATAACTGCTTCTAGTCCATATGTATAAGGTGGACTGGATTGTTTGATTCTCAGGATATACATACAGCACTGGATGTAACTGGGCTAGTGAACAGTGCAGCAGTTGAGGTCACAATTAGATTTGCATTTTGTGGCTTGCTTTGAACTAACACCAGGTATGTCAAACCGGTCCTACGAGGGCCGAGATCCTCACACATTTTTTATACAGCTCAAATGATTTGATGGGTCTGAATCAGGAAAGGTGTGGTCAATCAGGTAGAACACATTCCTCTCTTTCTCAGTCCATCCTAAACACTGGCATGGACCTAGCCCTCCAGGCCTGGAGTTCGACACATGTGACTAACACTATTGTTGCCCTTGATGTTTATTGCAGCTACTGCAATCTATACTTAATCTGTGCATCTATTCAGCCTACCTTGCATAACGTGTTTATAGTGTACAGTAGAACCCCTTTATAGTAAACGTCATGAGTCAGACCTACAGTGATGCCCCATGACATCAGATTACCTAAATGACTGTCAGATGTGACATCTCATCATGCTTTATTCTGGCAGCCACATTTTTTTTTTTTCACTGCAGAGTTTCTTTAAAGAAAGGGACATTCAAGTATACACCAGTAATGTTGAAACCAGCAGTTACTAACATACATACTAATGTAGTAATGATTATTAGGCTATCGGTGAGTAATGCATTTGCTAAATGTTTTTCTGTTCCATGTGATAGTATATGTTACATCTATAGCTTCTGACCCTCCCGTCTGCCATTTACCTTAGGACACTGTACTCGCTGAGCTGCTACAGATCTCTAAGGAGAATATAGTCACCTACCATGAGCATGACTCTCTTCTGGACCACAAGGAGGCAGAAGAATTAACTGAGGAAGAGAGAAAGGCAGCATGGGATGAATATGAAGCTGAAAAGAAGGTCGGTGTCAATCCTTAAATTTGCAGTCAAACCATTTGCATTAAAAATGTTCCCAAATCCTAAAGGGGTTATATGAGAAAGATGTGCAGACATTTCTGCAACATGGACAAATCCCAGGAGAAAGGACTGATTAAATATTAGAGCTGATCCCCCAACTTTTCCCATCAACAGTAAGAAAAGTGGAGTCTGGCTTTGAAGTGCACCAGAGCGGTCGTGAAAAAATTTGATACTCAACCGCGGGTTCCTCCAGCAACATAAACACTTCTGAGTCCCACGCCATCTGCTGTTCAGCTGCAATCAGCCCCAGTAAGAGTAGGTTCACACTTGCTCTAAAAACGTATCTGTGGCTCTGGTTTTTAGCCCAGATCAAAACCAAAGCCACGGATACCATTGTTAAAAATAGCAGCCACCTTGACTTTACACGATCCGTCTGCGTTCGGGGGATCTGTTTTAAAAACCTGAATGGAAGGTCCGGATTTGAAACATTTTCTCGGACCCAGGATACACGAAGGGGTATACAGAATCGATAAGAAAACTGAACCCCCCCGTTTCTGTGTCCCAACCTGTGGGTGGGGAGGGGGCTGCCATGCTGGAAGGGGTAGCAACCAGGACGGGGGTGACAGCGGGCGTCGGGGAGGGGGGTCATCCGCCCTACCTGGGTCCCCCATCCCTGCTCCCCCTCTAGCTATTTGTGCAAAAAGTTGTTAAAATGTTAAGGCAGCGAGCGGGGAAGTGTACCTTCTCTTCTTACTTCCTCTGCTCGCCGTGTGACTTCCTGCAATGCCGCCCTTCAAAGTATTAAGGCCGGCATTGCAGGAACTCAAGCGGCGAGAGGTGGATTGCAAGGAGGAAGGTAAGCTTCCCTGCTCACTGCCTTAACATTTTAATAACTTTTTACATATGCCCATCCATTATTTTGAGTTTTTCTTTTCAGTCCAGGTTCTCATTAAGCCAAAATGTATTTTCATGGATGCATGCCAAACTAGTAATAAAATATGGCATATATGGACCAAATAATTTATTTTTATATAACTGTGGGACTTGTCATGTGAAAAATGCGTATTTTCTCCGTCTAATTTTTTTCCTGAGTGTATGAAATAATTGTTTTTGAAAAAAAAATATTACTCAGAAAAAGCCTAGATTGTACTGAAAAAATAGATAAAATATCTATCTCAAGATGGTATAAGTAATTAAAAAAGTTACTGCTGTGTCATAGCGACACAGTGAAAGTGTAAAAAATGTCAGGAGCCTCAAGGGATAAAAATTTTGGACCGCGAACCAGTTAAAATCCCTTTATGGCTGGAAATACCAAATCTAAGAGCAGGGACTCAATAAAAAGTCCAGTAGTTCAAGATTTGTCTCTATGGGAACTGAGTAACATTGAAAAACTATCCTACATTAAACTTTAAACGTACACGTTTAACCGACAAAATAAGACTGCGATATGAGAAAGACCTATTTAGATTCGGACTCTAGACACATTTTATCTCACCAGTTTTTCTCTTCATGTTCATTTAAATAATTTTATTGTTCTGCCTAAAACTAATAACTTTATTTTTTGCTAATAAATGTAACTGAAAAGTATGCAGATTTGTTTATTCATTTTGATGCTCAATACTGCTTCTGCTTTTATTGTTGTAAAATGAAAAACTTTACTTTTCTGTATAATTTTTCTTTTATAGGGGTTGACAAATCGCTTCAACATGGGAGCTGTCCCTGGGGTTAATTTTGCCCAAATTAATTTTACCTCAGCTCAATCTCCATATTTGCCTCTAAACTTAGGAGCATTGTCTTCACTGACCAATCAGCAACTTGAAGTAAGTAATTAAAACTCAGTAACTCAATGCATGTGGAGCTGAAGTTACAACATGTAAAGTCACTCTGAAAGTTAACATTTAAAACTGTAAAGCATAGCAGTGCCTCTGTGCTGTAAGTGATATACCTTAGGGCTGGTTCACACGGACCTTCGCCCGGCTTCCAGCAGCATCTCAGCGGCAGCACGTTCGGGCTTTCGCCGGCTTTCCGCCGCAATTGGCATTTTCGCCCTCACAGGTGGACACTAGCCACAGCGGTTAACCAACCCAGGACATGTAGCGCCCAGGGTCGCCTCAAATGACAGAGCGAATCAGGATCGGAACGCCACGTTCGCGCAAACACAGGTAAAAACCCAGCACGAACTATCCCATTCACTTAAATGGGAGCGTTTGACAAGTCCCGAATAGTCAACGCGGTCCGGACGGCCGTGTGATCCAGCCCTAAAGGTGCATAGTGACTGCACAACGCTGTGGCCGATTATTTCTGATTGCCTTGGTAATTGATTGGTTGTGCCCCAGTGGGCCAAATTCACACTACATCAGAATAGATCAATCAGTGTTTCAGATTGATCCCATCAATCGGATTTGGTAGTGGGAATTCTGCTTTTAATGGGCACGACAGTTCGGAAACGATCAATCGGCTGCGTTATTGTACCATTAATAGGCACCTTTACATCTTGCTATCAGACAGTTTATGGTACCTTTTTTTTAACATGCATGTCACCAAACTAATTATCTAGTAGATGCAAGCACTGTGAGGTTGCTGTATACTGATAATATACTGGTGTATGTGCATGCTTTAAGGGAATAATAGGCTGGAGCTAAATTAGTGTTTGTTTTTTTTCCTTTAAAGCTTACCCTTATGCAGGTTTACTGTCTGATCGATTATTTCCAACATGTCCGATTTGATTTCCGACTGTTTTCCATTCACTTCTATCGGAAAACGATCGTAAATCAAATCTGACATGTTGGAAATAATCGATCTGACAGTAAATCTGCCAGAAAATCTCAGTGTGTACCTAGCATAAAAAGATCGTTAGGGCAACAGTTCTGTGAACGAGTGCTGTGTACGATATAGCTGACCAGTATGTGCTGTGCTGTTCTATTAAGATAGGTGGAAAGATGAGCAGGTATGGTGCAGGAGTCAAAAGAGCACAATCTTGTCAGTTAGCAGATTAGTAAAAAGTGTGTGTGTGTGACCATTCTCACACCCAAGGTTTATCCAGTGTGCATGAGGCTTCACATTTTTCCCAATATATTGTGCTTTGGCAGTCAACTTAATGCCTTACACCATTTAAATGTGTTCTCTTTCAAGGATCTTATAAATCAAGGCCGAGAGAAGGTGGTTGAAGCTACAAATAGCATTGCATCTGCAAGAATTCACCCTGTGGAAGAACTTTCTGCAGCACTGGTAAGTGTCCAAGGATTCTATACTCTCTATTACAGTATAAGACTACAAACCTGACAGTGTTGGCTCTGCCTTCATTTACAGGACCACTGCATATGTATGTATGGGTTCTATTAACGTCCGTTTTAAAGCGGACCTGAACTCTTACACTGGGACGCAAGGAGAACACAGAGAAATCCACCCTGTGTCTGTTTTTTGAGAACAGCCTGTCTAATTCTGCCTTCTCAGCAAGTAATGAGCTAGTGTAATTTGACCTTTCAGCTCTCTGCCTAATTCTGTGCTAATATATAATTACAAGTGTTTAACCCTTTCTGTACTCCCAGCAAACCAGGAAGTCACTTCACTGCAGAATTTCAGTAGGAGTTCTGTAAGCTGTGACAAGGAATGTTTTTCTTTAAAGGTAAAAAGTGAAGGTGTAGTGGGTATGGGGGCATAATCAAATACCGCACCTCTCGTTCCCCCTCCGTCACTTGCCGTTCTCATCCGCTCAGTCCTGTTCAACTCAGCGACTTAGGCGACTCCAAACTCGGGCATATTGCGCAGGATGTCCGTTCTGTTCCCCTGTGGCCAAGCAGTGATATCACAGGACAGGAGCGCATCCTGGAGTGCACACTGATTGGAGATGCATGGGAGTGAGCGCCCTCCTTTCCTGTGACATCATTGCACAGCAACAGGGGAGCAGAACGGACATACTGCACATGCTCAGTTTGTTTGGGTTTGAAGTCGCCAATGATAACGGGACTGAGCGGAGGAAAACGGCGAGTGTCTGAGGGGAACGGGAGGCGAGGTAAGTATTTGATTATGCCCCCCTACCCACTACACCTTCACTCTTTACCAGAGCCTTTTGGCTCTGGTATCCTGTAAAGATTATTATGCTGTTACTTATCTTTTACAGCCGAGAGGAAGTTCTGAGTTCAGGACTGCTTTAAGTGTTTTATGTTGAAAAAAATAAAAGTGAGATGTTCTCTTTGGAAAAACTAGTAGTGTTTCTTTAGCATTTAATCTTTTTATTTGGATTTTAAACGATTGTTAGTCCAGGAGCTTTGTGGACGAGATTTGTACTTGGTAACATTGCAAGTCCGTTCCACTTAAAGGGAACCCGAGGTGAGGAGGATATGGTGGTTGACATGTTTACTTCCTTTTAAATAATGTGCATTGCATGGCTATCCTGCTGATTCTCTACCTCTAATACCTGAAAGGACATCTCTAGCGAGAGGGATATGGAGGCTGCCATATTTACTTCCTTTTAAGCAACACCAGTTGCCTGGCAGTCCTGCTGATCCTCTGCCTCTAATACTTTTTAGCCATAGACCCTGAACAAGCATGTGAAGATCGGATATTTCTGACATTGTCAGATCTGACAAGATTATCTGCATGCTTGTTTCTGGTGTTATTCAGACACTACTGCAGCCGAATAGATCAGCAGGACTGACAGGCAATTGGTACTGCTTAAAAGGAAATAAATGGGGCAGCCTCCATATACCTCTCACTATAGTTGTCTTTTCAGCCATAGACCCTGAACAAGCATGTAGATCAGATGTCTATGACAAACCTGACAAGATTAGCTGCATGCTTGTTTAGGGTTTGTGATTTAGACCGTACTGACCAGAAAGATCAGCAGGACTACCAGGCAACTGGTATTGTTACAAGGAAATGTATATGGCAGCTTCCATAGGTTTCAGACCTTGGGTTCCTTTTAAATGACTGCTAGTGTGATATAGATGTTAGCAACTACATTGGCAGCAGAACTTGCTGCTAAATATTAGTAGCTCCTACAAAACCGCATGCATCCTGATTAGCCTGTTTCCAATCTGCATAGAGTTTGCATTAACTGTAATTTTGTAATCTAGACACTTTTTTTAAAATATTATGCTTTATTGATCATCTTAATTTCTACTTCTCAGAAGAAGGAATTTCCAAGCTTGACAGAATCCCAAGTTCAAACGTTGGCACTTAGTAAGCAGTCAAGCCAAGAGCTGGAAATCAAGAGACGTGAGGCCGTTTATAATGATGTTCTGGCCAAGCAACAGATGGTAATTCTTGTTTCTGTATATCAAATGTAGATAACATTGACATGAGCTTGCCTGGTGTTCATGTAAGGATAGCAAAACAATCCCATATTTATAATTGCTTATTACCTTTCTTTTTGGCACAGTTGACATGTTTGGTATGGCAGATGTACACTTATTAATGCATTCTAGTTATACTGATTATTACAATGAGTCCGCAGTAAAGCTACGCATGATCAAAATTGGCTGAGGCAGCCGTTAACAGCTGCCTCAGCTGATAATCTGGCATGTGTACAGTAACCTTTGACTAGTGCTCCACAACGATCCGTAGGGTGGACTAATTAAGCGACGGCCAACTTCACTGTGCACGGCGCTCCCCCACACGCTGCGTGACTTCACGTACGTGCTGCTCTGTCGTCCCTCTGTCCCCCACATAGCAACAGACTGCATTGTTTGCTATACAGCTGACTTTGGGTCTGTACCGGTTTGCCAACTGATGTCTCACAAGGAGATCGGGTCCAGATCCAGACGGGCGACCTCTCTCAGGTGTATACGCACCTTAATAGGTAGCTTATCCCAGCCATCCTTTCCCTTTGTATTCAAGGGCTGTAGGCACTTTCAAACCCTTTTCCACTTAAAGTGACACTGAAGCGGAAAAAAACCCCTCATGTTATAATGAATTGGTTGTGTAGTACGGATAATTCGTGGAAAATAAGTAGCAAAGATAATAGTGTCTTTTTTTATTTCCAGGTATATAGCATTTTTATAACATTGCATCATTCTCTAATAATTGCAGTTTCCACAATGCACTCAGCATTTTAAATGATTTCACAGAGCAGGCTACTGACCCTTTGAACTTTTCTCTGCAGAAAAAAAACATAAATAAAGAAGAAACCATGAGAGACAGTTGAGATAAGTGCTTCAAAAGACAGTGATGTCCACGACTTAAGACTATAAAGTCGCAGAGCTCACAGAAGCTCTTTTGCATAGATAACTGAAGTAAAACTCTTCCTGTACTGGAAACAATATGAGACTCACATCTGTGCTAATGATGGTTTATTTCTTAGCAGTACTACACATACAAATCATTATATCATAAGTTTATTTTCACTTCAGATTCCCTTTATTGATAATCAGAGGATTTAAAAACATTTTCCAATACCCCTCTCACTGCTGGTGTATGCTTGGTTGTGCTTAACATACAGGGAGTCCTGCAGATTTTTTGGCTCCAGTGCAGTCCCATCATTTGTACACATCTGGCCTCTCTCTAAAGTCTACAGCCCAATGATTTGTTAATCATGTGCGTAAGTGCACAGTAGAAAGCAGATATTCAGACCTAGTGGGAATTAGCCCAAAAGGTAGAAATCTAAGTGTACCCCCTATTCCACACTGGGAAAGTGGAAATATATTTGATATTGAGGAGCAACAGGGTTTCTAGTGCATCTAAGAAGCCAGTGTTGGGTAGAAACCACAAGGACAGCCCATACCAGAAATATCCAACATTGGAATTGGGATGGTTTAGACCTAATAATGGCCAAACACACATTTAATCTTTACTCTTCTAGGTTTTGCTTTGCTTGAGAATGTGTTGTCTTCATATGTACAGGGCTTGCATTTCAAGGGCACTTGCCACATGAGCTGTTAAATGTCCGTACCAAAAAATACATTACCCTTCCTGCGGAATCCCTTTGAATTCTTCATGTGAGTGTTTCCCTGCAGAGTTATTTCCAGCAACAGGCTTCACACAATTAAAAATCATTCCAGTCACTGGGATTGAAGTTATTTGGGGGCACGCATTTCTCAGGAATGTTCTGGCCTCGCAAGTTTCTGATACTCAGCCGCATTCCTGCCTAAAATTGTTTTCCACCATTAAGCTTTTTCTGGCCACTGCCATTTGTTGGCGGTTCTGAATGCCGTGTGCGGTGTTACCCTGTACTGACCACATACAAAAAAAAAAAAAATCCATTTAGTAGCAACACTGTGACCAATGAGAGCTTTCTTTTCCTTTTGCTGTGAAGATCAGCCAGCTTTCGTTTGTCTTGCGTTACAACAGTTAAATCTTGGACACGACAGAACAGCATGGCCCTGTCAACTGAGGCTGTGCGCTTACAGTAATTGTCCATTGGATACCAGCCTATTAGGGATGGTGATAAGTTTAATGGTTTTCCCATCTGGTGGGCTGTCCCTTACTAATTGATTTCATAGCAGAAAGTATTTTCCCTTCCGCTGGTCACTTGAGACAAAAACACCATGTTCTCTGTTTCACTATGGTCCTTAATGTCTCTTTTGGTTATGCTTTATTCTGTTCTTTTTTGTAGTCCAAGTTTAGTTTACCCAAAGTTTTTTTTTTTTTTCTGGATCATATTCAACTCTGTTAAAGAGGAACTGTAACGACAAAACGGCCCCTGGGGGGTACTCACCTCGGGTGGGGGAAGCCTCCGGATCCTAATGAGGCTTCCCACGCCGTCCTCCATCCGTCAGGGGTCTCGCTGCAGCCCTCCGTGCAGCGGTGATGTAATGTTTACCTTCCTGGCTCCTGCGCAGGCGCTCTGACGGCTGTCGGCGACGAAGTAGGAGGAAATACCCGAACGCCGTCGGGTCTGCTCTACTGCGCAGGCGCAAGTTTCCGGCGCCTGCGCAGTAGAGCGGACCCGACGGAGATCGGGTATTTCCGTCTATTTCCGTGCCGAAAGTCACCACAGCGCCCCCGCTGGAGCCAGCAAAGGTAAATATAGAACTGACAGTCGGCACAGTCGCCGGCTGTTCGGAGGGCTGCGGCGAGACCCCCGTGGGACAGAGGACGGCGTGGGAAGCCTCATTAGGATCCGGAGGCTTCCCCCACCCGAGGTGAGTACCCCCCAGGGGATCTTTTTGATGTTACAGTGTCTCTTTAAGTTATTGTATGTTTCAAACATGTTCTTTAAACTGTTCTCCGGTTTGAGATTTAAGCAAAGTGCATCCTTCTGTTGAGAAAGCAGCACTTGTCCCGGCAAGCCCTGCCGGCTGAATATTTCTGACTGCTCAAGCATGTTATGGGCAAAAGGTTGATCAGCCATGCTTTTAAAACAGGACCGTAAAATTGTGACAATGACATGCAAATAATTCCAGCTTGCATGCAAATTATATGCAGCTTTGAACTGGGCCAGACACATGCACGGTTTTCTGATTTGGATTGGCCACCTGCATGCAAGCTAGAATTAATAGCATCTCATCGACCATCTCTTTTGTCTTATGCAATATAGTTATGATGCTTTGTCTTTCTAAATGTTTTTCATTGAAATTGTGGTTTGTTTAGTTGAAATGTTTAATGAAGTGTAATTTCTCAGTGCAACAGTTGGAGTATAACATGATACAGCATATATTTAATTTTTGGTGGTACTTGAGGACAGGGTTGGGAAGCCCTGTCCTAAGGTGTTCTTGTATCATCCCTCCCCACCCTGCTCTTTACTCAGTAAGCATCTGATATTGCATATACCAAAACCTCTCAATTGGTATTTGCACTTGACACCAATTTACAGCGCATCATCATAGCAATTGGGCAATCGGGCGCTGAATGTAATTGCCCAGAGAGAAGTTTCTGCTAGATCAGGCAATAAAATGGGCAAGTAGGTTTTAAAGCTGGCTCTTGTTAGGAGTAGGAACAGCTATATGTATATATTTAATAGGGTACTGTCCTTTTTAAAGTGAAGGATCGAAAAAACACAGTTCTCTTGAATGGTAATCCACCTTGCCCACATAGACCTTAATAGCTTTACGGAAAAGGACTTAGGTACAAAAAGACGAGGAACTAGAATACTGTAGTATCAAAATTTTGTAAAAAAACTTTAACACATGTTGCAAAAACATTAAAAAGAGTTTCTTCAATTCCACTTCACTGGTTTCCATGCAATAAATGGTACATCAAAATACATCCAGAGAGCTGAATCTGATGGAACTGATAAGAATTGTATTCTAGCTTCCCTTAGTTATAACCTTAAATGAGCATTGTGTCCTTAGAGGCTCTTGTCAGGAGTAGGTACAGGACTAGTTTCTGGGATGTTTTTGTTTCTTTATTTATTATTTCTTCCAAGTTGCTTTAAATTCCGTGTCACTTTTAGGCACATGCAGACCATTTGGTTGTGTGAAATGTCACTTATGGGACATAACCTACAGTATAAACATGAGGTTCTGGCTTCTTTCTACACTGTCCAAGCTGAAAGGCAACTTTCCCTGAAGTCCGACTTCAAAGAACACATGAAGCTAATGTAGAAAAAAAAACAGGCCACTGGGTGTTATGGTGCAAGCAGTATCTCTGTCCTTCCATAACCACACTAATGGCTTGTGATTGGACAAATATCATCCAGGGGGGAGGAGGCAGACTATAGCACACAACCAGACATTTGACAGCAACCGTGCCTCTTCTTTCTTTCTCCTTAGGTTTAATATCCCTTTAAAATGATCCTATGATGATTTTCATTAGTAGTATTTGTTTACTTCGCTATCTGTACTTATATTAATATGCAAGAGCCAGTTTTTATCCAGTCGGGACCTGGGGACTTTAGTGTACCTTCACTAATAAAGAATTACAGCCATAAAACACTTTCCTTGCAGAAAATGGCTTCTGAGAGCAGGAACAAGCTAAAAAAGGGCCAGTAGTTCATATATTTTAGCTCTGGCATAATTCAATGAATGTGTCATTGAGCAGAGACGATGAAACTGTCAAAACTCAAAAAGTACATTTAATAATAAAATAAAACTGTGGGATATCTACAAAAAAGGAATTTTTTTTTTTTTTACAATTGTTAATCTCATCATCTCTCTTATTTTCTCCTTGGTATTCCTTTAAAGCAGAATGCATTGAATTGAACACTGAAGGTAGAGCTCTTCCTTTCCTATTGACTTTAGTTTATTCTGTCAAATTCTACTGCCCATCCCTATTAGCCAACAGTTTTGGCAAACCATTTTGCACTAGGATGAAACCATTCAATGGCAAACTTAGAAAAGAAAATGAAAGCATAATCTTTCAGTATACCGTTATAGCTTCTTCAGACCTGCATCATGTGTACAAGGCTTGAAGTGGGTATTACTTTGTACTAAAATCTTACTCTTTGTATCATTCAAAGGTGGCCAAGAAATTATATCGTAATTCAAACTTTCTGCATTTGGTAGTAGTCTCATGATAGTAAATCAGTACCATCAATCACTATTTATGTCCCTTACTCTTTCCAAATACTTTGTTTTATGAATTTGAGTATTTAGTTACAGTCTGCAAACTATACCTTGATCCCGGTTAACACCAGTCTGATGCAATGTGGTCTCTAAACACTTTTGGACAGCTATTGGCTGTCATTAGCAGAAGTGCAGTGGCTGGGGAATTTAATTTTATTTTTTTTTTTAAAAAAAACCTCTAGTCACACGATACATGCAGGATGCTGAAAACCGTTACACATGATATAAAAATGTTCAGTGCTTCAGCTTAATATGTGTTTGCAATGATTCTCACATCCTGCTCAGTCCACTGTGTACAGAGCACCACGGATTCCCAGGACTCTCTGCACATAAATAGCTTCAATCAACTCCATTGATGTGAATGGGGATTTATGTACATTCATTTCCGTTTGTCATAGGGCTTGCCACTTTTATTAACCACTGTGCGACCGCCTAAAGCAGCATGGCGGCCACAGAGTGGCTCTCTCATTACTCCAATTGCAGGGAGCTTGCGCCCATTCTAGCGCGAGCTCCCGTAAATAAACATTGCAGGGATCCGTGATGAGTGCCAGCCCGTGATCAGTGTAAAGAAGTGTAAAAAAACAAACATGGAGTACATAATACAGTAGAATCTCATTATAATAAACTCTGATTTAGTAAACTTCTGGCTATAGTAAACTCTGACCCCAGGTCCCAATAATGCACCTGTATGAATATACAATGCATGACAAATCCTGATATAGTAAACTTCTGGTACAGTAAACTACTTGGCCTGGTCCCTAGGAGTTTACTACAAAGGGATTCTACTGTACAGACAATGGCATACAAAAAATATAGATATTGGTACTTAAAGAGGAACTCCAGTGAAAATAATTGAATAAAAAAAGTGCTTCATTTTCACAATAATTATGTATAAATGATTTAGTCAGTGTTTGCTCATTGTAAAATCTTTCCTCTCCCAGATTCACATTCTGACATGTATTACATGGTGACATTGTTACTGTGGGCAAGTTATGTAGCTGTTTCTAGCTGCTCTGGCTGTTACAGACAGCTTTAAACAGCCATTTCCTGTCTGTGAACATTGTTACATTGTGGCAGTTTGCCCAGAGTACCGCGGTATTCAGAGCCTCTTGTGGGAGGGGTTTCAGCACAATATTAGTCACACAGCACCCCCTGATGGTCTGTTTGTGAAAATCATTCTATTTCTCATGTAAAAGGGGGTATCAGCTACTGATTGGGATAAAGTTCAATTCTTGGTTGGAGTTTCTCTTTAATACAGGATTGGTAGACATAGTAATTACAGTGACAAATGGCACATGATCATCAAAATACACAGCAGATTCCAAGACACAAAAGGGGCAGAGAACCCTGCTGTTGCGATCTTCTAATGTAAAGGAATAGAGGGCAGACAAGAAGTGGGGTGGGGCTTGAACAGTGTAAGTGGGAATATTCCGCATTGCACTAGATTTCTGCTCACCACAGTTTTTGCAAATTCAGCCCATTGTATTAGGCAGTCATTACTTTGCAGAGTAACCTTATTTAATTTGCATTCTAGTGTTGGTTTTTTAGACTTATCGTCCTAGACCAGGGACTATATATGTGTGATGTACATTCTGTTTCAGACCAGGGCTTGGAGTAAAACATAAAGCAATAAGATATTGATGCAAACAAACTTTTACTGTATCTGATGTGTGGAAGACCTTTCATTCTTTATTCTTTCTCCTCAGTTAATTACCTGTGTGCAGCGAATATTGATGGGCAGAAGATTACAACAACAATACAACCAGCAGCAGCAGCAACAGCAGTTAGTTTTTCAGCAGCAAGCAGCACAGCAAGCCGCTCTCAACCGCCTGATAATGCAGAAGCCCCCCAACCTTATTGTTAACCCATCTAACTTTCAACAAATTGATATGCGAGGAATGTACCAAGCCAATATGCAGGGCCTTTCCATGCAAAGACCACCACCTCCCATTAGAGCAAAACCACCTGGACCCTCCCAAGCAAAAAAAATGTGATATTGCACTAGGAGCTTTTTAATTGAAGAACTTTTTTTTTTCTCCTTTTTGTCTATGTATCAGAGGCTTCACATAATGTAAGAAGCCCCAACAGGAAACTGTTTGGGATTGTTCACTATCGAATGCCAAACTGTACCCTCTGTAAGAATTACAGTATGATTGTTTTTTGTTTTAAGTTGAAGAATCTGGAGGGCCATGTGGAACTCCTCTATCACAAGATGCAGAAGAAGCTGTCTTTCAGTGAAAGTGCCCCTTCTGTAACCCTACTCAACCTGTCATCTAGCCACTTAAGAAAACAGCACTGCCACAGCAGATCTTATTCAAAATGTGTACGGTCTTCAGCAGCCAGTGGATTACATCTCTGCTGCACTTGACTTCACATTACTGTATACAATCTAAGGCTAAATCCTGGCTACCAGAAACAATATACTGCTATACCATTGAAGAGTAGTTGTCGGTCTGGGTGCTGTTTTAAAGGGAGTTTCTGTTTTCAGCAAACATATTGGAATCGATTTTTACTTAGGAGTCTTCGTCAGTTGCTCAAAGACCATCTACCAATGAGCTTTTGGGAGTGGAATTTGGAATCGCAGGGTTTCTAAGGTCATAGTTCTCTCTTGCTGCCCTTGAGCCACTCTCAAATAGCTACGGTAATTGTTGAGGGTCACAGAGGAGGGACATTAGTGCTCAATTCCCTCTTGGAAAAGGTTAGTAGGAAACCCCCTTTAACTACAGCTTCGGATAACATTAGATTGTGAGCCCCAGTGAGGGACAGTTAACTTAGTAAATGGTTCTATGTACTTTATAAAGCGCTGCAGATAATATGTGAGCGCTAAAAATATATTATAGCAGCAGTAATTTGCATTTCAAAATGGCGAGGAGGAAAATAGTTGCCCATTACTTATAAGAGAACTGCTGACAGTGGATCTGCTAAAGACATGTAATGTAGGACTGCTTTATATTATAAAGCAAGCACATTGTCTGATTTAAACTTTTCTTCTTTAAATCTGTGCATTAACAAAATTCCTAACTTTAGCCTTTGTTCAGTAATGAATCTGTTTCACAACCTTTTGTATTTAAGATTAGAAACCTACATAAAAGCTAAATAAATATAGTTACTTGCCGCTTTATTTCCATGGCCAGTGTAGTTATCTTGTCATCTATCATTCTATGTTTTTAATGTTGCATCCACATCCCTGTGCCTTTGTAAATATTGTTTTCAGCTAATTTTTTTCATAGTGAATAGTTCATTTTTAGGTGTTTACATCATTTTTCTTTGTCTGCCCTTGTACTGGTTTGTGTGTTCCTAAGATTTATTTCAATTTGCACAAAGGTTAATTCCATAATGTGTGACTCCTATATTCCATGACTGCTTTCAGATTGCAACACATGCATCACCACCTGTGGGAATGTTGGGAAATATTTTCATGGCTTTTGATTTGTTTTTGTTTTTGAAATACAGACATGTAAAAAAGACAGACATTTTTGATTTGCCTTGAAATGAGGACCATCATTTTAGTGAAATAATAGTTTGTGAATGTTGACCCTTCTGCTGCTAGTTAAACATTAAAATCTTTTCAGCGTTTGACTAATAGAGCATACAATAACTTTTTTTTTTTTTATATATATCTAGTCTGTGTGAGCATGGGGACCGTTGTGAGATTTTTTTTCTTGGTATTTTTGCAAGTGTAGCATTCAGATTATGATGTGACTACTTTGCACATCATTCATTTTATACCTCACAGAACTCAGCTTGAGTTTGGAGGAAAGAAATAAAAGATCTCAAACACAACTGCATTGCCATTGAAACTCGTTTGTTTGTGTAAGGTACACAGTCAACCATGTGAATCAAGAGTTGTAAAAAAACATGAAGAAATCAAATTAAATGTTCGTGGAAATAAATAGCTCATATGGTTGGCTGTAAACTTTAAGCGGAACCCCCATTTTTTCCTAAATTGTGCTTTAAATTATAGTGGAATTCTCCAGTTCCAATGACAAAACCGCTGCATGGGAAGCCATTCACCCCACTATCTTTCCTAGGGATGAAGCGGTCAGGATCTTCTAAAGCTATGTGTAGTCCTGTCCCATTGGACCAATGTAATACTATGATTGGAAAATACTTCAGAAAAGAACAGAAGATTCCCTTAGCGTAATCCGAACCACCTGGTCATGCATGAGGACAGAGTCTAGGCTTGGGGTGGTGTGGGGGAGGGTGAGGGCACCTTGCCAGATGCCATAAATCCGCACTGGGAGTCCATCTAGCAATGAGATATTCTGTCCTTAGGTGTTTTTCGTAGTTTTTCCCTTTTTCCAGCTTTTTCCTTTGATTGGTTAAATCATGGGATTGAATGACTGTCCATCGTAATGGTTGAAGTGGTGTTGAAACTGAAGTATCTTTTTTATTATTTAGAGCACTGTTTTAAGAGGTTTTTGATGTAAGCACAGTGAAACACAGTAAAAAAAATGGTAGTGCTGTTTAAAATGCAACTTTACCACTAATTTCAGTTGAAGTACAATTCAGTTGTATTTGAAGTAATTCCTTCAAAATATCAATTGGCTCTAACAGTTGTGGTCTGCAGAACAGCTGTGATGACACACACGATTTTTGTAGTTAGAATGTAAATGAATGCCCGTTTTACACAGCTAAGGGTATCAGTTCATTCATATTGCTAAGGCATTTACATTCAAGCATGAAATTAACAACATTACTCTGATTATTACATTTGATATTCATATACAGCACATGTACCACCTCAATGCATCTCACAAGATAATTACATGCTTTGTCTTTGCAAATGTCACAGGGAACGTCATCTGACACCTTTAAAGTGACTCTGTCATACTTAAAGCAAATCTGAACTGAAAATAAGTCTATTAAGCTTTACCAATCTCCTTATAGTGTGTGTTTTTAAGAAATAAGTCCTATGAAGAGCTGAGACAGCCATTTTACAGTCGGATTTTCCTTGTAATGGAGATGGACCTTGAAAAAAAGATACACCTAGTGATCACCCACTCACATCAGCATATCCGGCTCTGCATTGAAGAAAAGATTGGCTTATAGCCATGTGACTGGAAATAAGGCGTGGTCACTAAGACCCACCATCCTTGTTCTGGAGAGGGTGGTTTTAAATCTGGTAAATGGGCAGACACAGTGTTTCATGGGCCATGCCTAATTTCCACCCACCTGGCTATAAGCTAGTTTTAGCATCAATACAGAGCTGGTGAGTGGGGATCTGGCTACATCTCTGTACCACGAAGTAGAGGAGGAAAATATAAAGTGGCAGAACAGAATGCTACAGCCTCATTTTTTCAAAAGAAGCACTGTAGAGAAGATGATGTTACAATATACAATAGAGCTTTTACCCTTAATGACATTGTGTACGGTTTGACTTGATTGCAACCTACAAGCAAGTAAGGGGGAAGCTGCTTAGTGTGAAGTGCGGAAACTGTAGTCTCCCTGTTCTCCCACATGCTGTATAATCATTTGTGGTAAAATCTGGATTTGAATAAAGACCATGAGGACAACTCTTTCTTGTAAGGAGATTTACAAGGCTACTGTATGTTCCCCTTATAAAGCTCATTTTGTTTAAATTTTATCTTGCCCTATATCGTCTGTAGTCTAAGGAATTGAGTCTATCTGTCCAGATCCTTAGAAGACCCTAAGAAGGAGAGTACATGAACTTGACTGTCACCCACACCTGAGCAGTCTTTTTTTGTTTTGTTTTTTCTTCAGGGTGAATCTACCCTTTAAATGTTTTGGTTGATTTTGTATTCTAGGCTAGTCCCTGTACATTCAGAACTTCATTCATGGATTAGGGAAATAATGAAAACTATTCCCTATACTTGCTTGGTTTCTACATTGTCTTTTAAAGAAAAGTTTGATATTCTTTTCTGTAATTGATTAAAAAGAAGATATACTTGCTCCTTGATAGAGGAGCTATTTGCCTTTTCAAAAGTAAGTTTTACTTTAGTCCCAAGATCACTGTTGGACAGACGAGAAGTAAACGGGACTTCTTACTAACAGGACTTTAATTATTACAAGAACTATAGCAAGTTTTGTAAAGAAGATATTCAACTTGGACCAGTCTCAAAAGGTCATCATTAGGCTTTTTAGCTGCACATACTGTTTTCTGTGCATTTATATAGAGCAGAAAGCTTTAACCGAAACAGACTTTCTTTAACGTTAGAAATAAGCGAAAAGGCTCATATTTTATGTTTTAGATGGTTTAATGGGCCACAGCAGCTTAAAGCACAGTTAAAACAAAGTTGCTTGTATTACAGTTTTGCCTGCTAACTTCTTCACATTTTGATGCTGTTACTTTGGATGTAAAGCATTTTTCGGCTTGGTATTTGTGATATTGTACATGTACGTCTCAATTGTATAGTAGTTTCAGACCATTTAATCAGCTTTGGCTGCTGAAATCATACAGCTGTGAAAAGCTTACCTTTTCCTGCTCTTTGATTTCATTATTTAGTATCTGAAGTACTATACAAGTTACTTCTTACATTTTTTTTTCCTTTGTAATATACTGAAGGACTGAAATTGTGTTTTTAATGAGCAAGCATTCAAATCTGGAAATATACTCTTGTGTTTTCACCATTGAAAGTGCTGTTTAGTAGTTGAAACTTAAAAAATATATTTAATATCTCATTTAATAAAGTGACCAAAACTGTTTCCAGCCTTTGAGTTTATATGTGCAAACTAACTTCTCTCCATGTAACTTGATATTGATAGCAGCATTTCTGGTAATGTCTGCCTTTCCAGTGTGGATTTGATGAGTCAACCATTTGCAGAAAGTTGATTTAATTTCTGGCATCTATTACATGTTGTGATGTATCAGCACTTTCAACAATAAGTTACTGCAGTGAACTTAGTAGTGTTGTTTTCTTTAATATAACCACAGATCTGTATCTCGACTCAGTCTAGAAACTCC
The DNA here is from genome assembly GCF_040937935.1 of Hyperolius riggenbachi. NCBI lineage: Eukaryota > Metazoa > Chordata > Amphibia > Anura > Hyperoliidae > Hyperolius > Hyperolius riggenbachi. Next base: position 157,520,762 of record NC_090653.1, on the reverse strand, counting down.
TACAACAACCTCTTGGAGATCCCTTTCCATTAAAACTGAATGGTTTAGGTCCACATTTCTGAAAATGGTAATGTTGGGCTCATTTCACACCAGGACCCCTGGCCATGATTTCCGATGAGCCCATTCTCACATTTTATGTTCACGTGTTGCTGAAATGGAAAACCCCAAAAGGGGGGTACACTTACACGTAAGCATGAAACAGTGATGCAATGCATCCATAAAATAGACACGGTATTCCTCCCCTAAGGTTTGCCTTGCTGCGAGTCATATTTAGAGTACACACCATGTAAATTTGAAGAAAAGCCAAACTGGGAGAAGTGTATGTGTGGGGGCAGGTGGGTTAAGTGGAGATATATTTGGCTTGTGTGTGTGTTACCCATCTCAACCTCACCAATGCTTGCTTGCAATGTGTGCTACAGAGTACACATTTGAAGCATTTCCATATATGTATAGCTACCTCCAGCAGCAGTCCTTGCATCTCCCTTACAGCTTAAAAAAGTCATCACTAGAGTATTGTATAACTCCAGTGAAGCTCTGGAGCTGACTGCTGCCCAAGGCAGGAGAGATGTGTGTTTTTTTTGTTTTTTTTTAGGGCATAAGTTGGAGGGTTGGCTTCTCCCCAGATGGGCATATTCATGTGTATGTACAGTACTCAGTACAGCAGTGTGCTTTCTCTGTGGAGAGTTCCCTATGCAACAAGTTACAAGCTACTTTAATATTCAGGTGGTGTGATATTCACTGCCGGTGCTTTTGAGGGAATCTCTGCAGGCCCAGAATAGCTTGCAGATAGCTAGCAGGCTACTATGAACACTTAAGGCATCCAAACTATGAATTAACACACGTGGAAGTGTAGTACATAACCAAATAGTGTGAAACAACTGAAAATATGTCATATTCTAGGTTCTTCAAAGTAGCCACCTTTTGCTTCGATTACTGCTTTGCACACTCTTGGCATTCTCTTGATGAGCTTCAAGAGTTAGTCACTGAGATGCTTAGCACTTGTTGGCCCTTTTGCCTTCACTCTGCGGTCCAGCTCACCCCAAACCATCTCGATTGGGTTCAGGCCTGGTGACTGTGGAGGCCATGTCATCTGGCACCCCATCACTCTCCTTCCTGGTCAAATAGCCCTTACACAGCCTGGAGGTGTGTTTGGGGTCATTGTCCTGTTCAAAATAAATGATTGTCCCACTAAACGCAAACCGAATGGAATAGCATGCCGCTGCAAAATGCTGTGGTAGCCATGCTGGTTCATTATGCCTTCAATTTTGAATAAATCCCCAACAGTGTCACCAGCAAAGCATCCCCACACCTCCTCCATGCTTCACGGTGGGAACCAGGCATGTAGAGACCGTCCGTTCACCTTTTCTGCGTCACACAGACACAGTGGTTGGAACCAAAAATCTCAAATTTACTCATTAGACCAAAGCACAGATTTCCACTGGTCTAATGTCCATACCTTGTGTTCTTTAGCCCAAACAAGTCTCGTCTGCTTGTTGCCTGTCCTTAGCAGTGGTTTCCTAGCAGATATTCTACCATGAAGGCCTGATTCACACAGTCTCCTAACAGTTGTTCTAGAGATGTGTCTGCTGCTAGAACTCTGTGAGGCATTGACCTGGTCTGTAATCTGAGCTGCTGTTAACCTACGATTTCTGCGGCTGGTGACTCGGATGAACTTATCCTCTGCAGCAGAGGTGACTCATGGTCTTCCTTTCCTGGGGTGGTCCGCATGTGAGCCAGTTACTTTGTAGCGTTTCATGGTTTTTGAGACTGCACTTGGGGACACTTTCAAAGTTTTCCCAATTTTTCAGGACCGATTAACCTTCATTTCTTATGATGGCCACTTGTTTCTCTTTACTTAGCTGCTTTTTTCTTGCCATAATACGAATTCTAACGGTCTATTCAGTAGGACTATCAGCTGTGTATCCACCTGACTTCTCCACAACGCAACTGATGGTCCCAACCCCATTTATAAGGCAAGAAATCCCACTTATTAAACCTGGCAGGGCACACCTGTGAAGTGAAAACCATTTCAGGTGACTACCTCTTGAAGCTCATCAAGAGAATGCCAAGTAGAGAGCCATAAAAAGAAGGCCAAGACACAAAAGCAACTCCAGCTAGAAAGCAAACTTGCCCGTCTCAAAATGACACGCTCACCACCCATCCCTTTACACTCTAAAACAAATAGAAGACACCACTAAACAAATTAATATACTCCTTTCTAATAGGACAGAAAAAGCCATTCGTTGGACCAAATCAAAATGCTACACGCAACACAATAAACCCAACTCCTGGCTAGCAAGAAAACTACGTGACATACAAAACACCAACAAAATATTCCAAATTAAAACGCAGCAAGGAACAACCACCTCCGACCCCTCAAAATCCATCAAGCCTTTGCTGAATATTACAAATCCCTCTATTCTGCAACCCAACACAATAAGGCCCTCCCGGCTATAGGCGATTTCTTACGCACAGTGCGCACCCCATGCCTCAGACCAGAAAAATCGGCAGCCTTAAAGTGGATCCGAGACGAACTTTTGCCTTCTTCATTTATGAGCCCCTTGCATCCAGTTAATTGTGCATTCTTCGTTCTGATGTTTTTTTTAATTATTAATTATGCCTAATTTCACTTTAAAGTAGTAAGCCACGCCCCCCTTCTCCCAACGCCGCGGCGTTAGTTCCCATGCAGCTTTGAATCATGGGAACAAACTGTGGCGAGGAGGAGGCTTTTTGTGAAGGGGGCGGCTTAGGAGGAGGCATGGGCGTTCCAGGCAGGGGCTGCTGTAGCATGAGCAGCACAGTGGCGTATACGAGAAGTGACACCCGGGCTGAAATGACAGTAGTGAGGACGCACTCACCATGGCCCCCCTCCTGTGCCTGTGTCAGCGCAGCGTGTAATAGTCTATCAGCTCTGCTACTCCTAGATGTTTCCTCCGTGTTGAATCAGCGCGCAGGCAGAAATGATAGTACACTATCCATCCAGCAGCAGGGAGAGAAGGCAGAGAGCAGCCGGCTGCTGGATGGATAGTGTACTATTATTTCTGCCTGCGCGCTGATCCAACACGGAGGAAATATCCAGGAGTAGCAGAGCTGATAGACTATTACACGCTGCGCTGACACAGGCACAGGAGGGGGGCCATGGGGAGGGAGGGATGGGGAAGAACATCTATAGCAGCGTCGCTGTAGGATCGGATGTCAGGTACTTTAGCTGCAGCCCCTTGACTATCCCTTCAGCGTTTATTGCTCCCCATCCTGACTTCTCACCCCCCCCCCTCTCTGACTGATCCTTTCCTCACCCTCATGCTGCAACCTGTCACACGGGATTTCAGAGGCAAGGAGAGGAGGGGGGAGTGGAGTTATCACAGGCTGAGGCGTGGAGATGCAAATAAGCTTGGCTGTGTAATGATGACAATCATAACATGGCCGCTCTCATTGTATCACAGGCAGAAATAACCATAAACTGTTAAGGCTGTGTGCAGCTAGATATGCTGTGTAAACGATCTAAACTTTAGATTAGATATAAAGACGTGTTACTTGTTATAGTTTGTTTTTCACCTCGGATCCACTTTAAGCCTCCCTGTCACCGAGCTTGAAGTGACCACAGCCATCAAAAAGTTAAAAAACGAAAAGTCTCCAGGCCCTGACGGCTTTACAGCCATATACTATAAAAAATTTAAAGGACCCCTCACGCCCTACCTCCTCAGGTTTTATAACTCCATACTACAAGGTAAAACCCCAGCCCCAGAGTTCCTCCAATCTATAATTACAGTAATCCCCAAACCAAACAGAGACCACTTAGATGTACGCAACTTCAGGCCTATATCATTATTAAATTTAGATTACAAAATCCTCACCTCCATCCTAGTAGCTAGGCTTAACACAGTACTAGGTCCCCTAATCCACAAAGACCAAGTGGGATTCATCCCCCTACGCCAAGCACCAGACAATTTAAGGAAAGTAATAAACCTTATCCAGATAGCTAAAAGACATAAAACACCCGCAATCCTAGCTCCCTTGACATGGAAAAGGCCTTCGATACCATCAACTGGCCCTTCATGATGGAAGCACTACAGAAGGCAGGAATCCAAGGCCCTTTTCTTCAGGCTATAACTGCCTCTATTCCTCCCCGAACACCACCTTAAAATTGCCCACAGACTCCCCTTCCCTAATTCCTATCAGACGTGGAACATGGCAGGGGTGCTCTCTGTCCCCGGCACTCTTCGCCCTAATAATTGAGCCCCTAGCGGAAGCAATTCGCACCTCCCCTGATATCCAAGGCATCAAAGTAGCAGACCATGAATATAAAGCCAATCTTTTTGCCGATGATTTGTTAATCACCCTCACCTCTCCACACACATCCCTGCCAAACCTCCTCTCTCTAGTTAAGCATTTTGGAAAACTGTCTGGGCTCCAGCTCAATATCAATAAAACAGAGATCCTCCTTATAAATCTTCAGCCTGCAGCGGCCTCATCCCTAACATCCTCCCAAGGAGTTAAGCTACAGACTAGATACCTTACATACCTGGGCATCAAAATTTCAGGCAACCCCTCCGAACTCTATGATCTAAACATTAAACCTATGCTCGCCAAATTAAAGTCAGATCTATTAAAGTGATCCTCCCCGTCCATATCCTGGACTGGACGTATTCACGCTATTCGTATGACACTCCTGCCACGCATCTTCTACCTATTCCGCTCTCTACCTATCCCAATCCCTGAAAGACCTCCAAACACATTTTTACATTTATCTGGAACAACAAAAAAGGCAAAATTTCTCGCAAAATAATGTACTGGAACAGGTCGAGAGGAGGGCTGGGAGTTCCAGACCTCTTTAGCTACTAAAAAGCATCCCAGATTGCACAATTATCTCAACTCTACTCCCTCCATAATCCACCGTTGTGGACCCAGATAGAAAATAGCCTCTTAGAACCATACTCCCTGCAAGGACTAATGTGGGCAACTAAAAAATTACCTCCTGCACACAGATCCCTATCCCCAATTTCAGCTCATTCCCTGACACTTTGGAATAAACTTAAAACTACCAAACGGTTGAAGTCTACTCTCCCACAACTAACCTCACTATTTTGAAATCCAGATTTCATCCCCGGATTGGGACACAGATCATTCCGCTGGTGGAAAGACAATGGCTACTGCCTGGTCAAACATGTCCTGATAGACGACAAATGCCCCTCATGGACTCAATTTAAAGAGAAAACCTCATTTCCCCAATCGGAATACTTCTCAGCTCTTCAAATCTTCCACTACTTAAAATCACTCCCCACACCGCTACCTGGGTCCTCTCCCAGGACCCCATTTGAACTATGGTGCCTAAATACCCCATTAGAGGGAGGTCTTATTTCCTATCTGTATTCAATATTCTCGCAGCCATTAGAACCCGCCAAGTTAAACACCATGACACAGTGGGAATCAGACCTGGGCGTTAGCCTACCGCTAGAACAATGGTCAAAATCTTGCCTAACCCTCACTAAAGGAAGTAGCTACTACTCTCACATCGAGACCAACATGAAAATACTCCATCGTACCTACCAAACCCCTAATAAGATTCATAACTTTGATCCATCTAGATCTAAACACTGCTTCCGAAACTGTGGATGAACGGGCTCTATGGCCCACATCTGGTGGTTCTGCCCATTTGCCCGCGAGTACTGGGATCAGATATCGGCCCTTATTAACTCGGCACTGGAAAAAGCTCAACCAACCGACCCGCTCATACTCTTACTGGGCTACAAACCGAAAGGTTGGAAATACCCTCACCACGGACTTGCCCAGCATATAGCCAGGGATGCCAGAATCCACATCGCCAGACAATGGCTCCAACCATCCCTATCCCTACCTCACACTAGAGAAATTATAAAGAACATTTTCATCAACGAGCGTCTCCTGGCAATCGTTAATGACACTACTCTATCTTTAATCAGAACCTGGCAGCCCTGGCTATCCCTTACTGAATCACAACAATTAAGAACCACAGCGCTAACCGTATAAAGATCCATTTTGTTTACCCAACTTTGCATAATATTGTACTTATCTCTGCTGATTCTGTCTCAGACATCCCCTCTCCTCCTCTGTCAACCCCACTTTACTTTCATTTTTATTTTATGTTCACTTCGTCCTAACCCCTGAGCATATCATTGTAACTCTGGCCCTAACAGGGCAACATTATTGCATAGCCTGTTTTGTTACAAAAATCTCAATAAATACTTTTGAAATTAAGAGAATGCCAAGAGTGTGCAAAGCAGTAATCACAGCAAAAGGTGGCTACCTTGAAGAACCTAGAATATGACATTTTCAGTGGTTTCACACTTTTTGGTTATGTGCTATACTTCCACATGTTTTAATTGATAGTTTGGATGCCTTCAGTGTGAATCTACAATGTTCATAGTCAGGAAAATAAAGAAAACTCTTTGAATGAGAAGGTGTGTCCAAACTTTTGGTCTGTACTGTGTGTGTGTATGTATGTGTGTATATATGTGTGTATATATATATATATGTGTGTGTGTGTGTGTGTGTGTGTGTGTGTGTGTATATGTATGTATATATATATATATATATATATATATATACACACATACACACAATATGGCAGGAGTCAAGTTAACAGGTTAACTATAACCAAAATTCTGTTATATCTTGGTCTACTATGCCACTTGTTAATCCCATACACTTATAATGGTGCTTGGCCAGGACCTGGACATTTAGTTTACTATACCCGAAGTTCTAATACATCAGAGTTTGCTATGATGAGATTACACTGTATTTTTTAACATTGTGCCTGCTTCCTTGCTGTGATCTTTAGTCTATGCTATTCCTGCTTACTATGTGCTGAATTGCACCTTGAATGAACCTTGATATATAATGCAGTAATAGTAATAATCCTAACATTTGTATAGCGCTTTTCTCCTGTTGGACTCAGTGCTCAAGAGCTGCAGCCACTTATGGCATGCTCAAGGGGCCACCCTGCAGTGTTAGGAAGTCTTACCCAAGGACTACGGTACATACTGAATAGGTACTGACCCTAGCCAGGATTCAAACCCTGGTTTCCCATGTCAAAGGCAGAGCCCTTAACCAGTACACTATCCAGCCACAGGAAAGTGCTGCCTATATGGATCTAGTACTTAGTTACCTGTTGTTCTGGTGCAAAGATCAGTACTGTCTTTAACTCCAGAAACTTTAAGCAATTAGCAGGATTTCTTAGGGTCAGCCATCTTATCTGTCAATGGTGTACCATTAGTATTACCTTGGCACTTCCGTCTTTGCTTGGTTTTCTTTCTGTGTGTACTGCTTTCCTTTAAACACTCAACCTACCCCCCCTGGGCAGTATGATTATTTCTGGTTTGTTTGTTTTTTACAGTTTCGGACCCTAAAATCAGGAAAACATCATGCCACCAGAATCTCTGCAGCAGGCCCTGCTCTCACTCACCTCCCTGGGCTCCAGAGCTGCAATTTTACCTCCGTCCTCCGGGTTCTGCTGTAACTCTGTGGTGAGATCGATGATGGCGATCTCACCAGAGTGATTCAGAGCCTCGGGGGACAGGAAGGAGAAAGGCTACGAATGTCTGGATCCCCCGGGAGGTTAGAAAAACTGCCCACTGTGCGCTATACTCTGCATAGAGCTCCCGGCGACTAGCTCGGGATTACCTCCAGGGACGTTAAGCATGCTGATATACTCATGAACACTCTGAGTTCCATCTAGTTGTGTGGTAGACTTCTCCTGCCCTTTTTCTGCACTGCAATGATATGGTTTGTTGCAACGCAACGGACTTAAGGTGTGTACACACATCCAGTTATACTACCATGTAGTATGTGAGCTCTGTTCATAATATTCAAAATCTATTGGCGCTCCTATTCCATGGAGGTGGTGAAATTGGCCAGTGATTGGCCTATCAAAATTGATTGTGCCCGCACCCTTAGAGGCAGATGTTCAGCAGGACACCCAGACAATTTGCATTGTTTAAAAGGAATCGGAAGTGGGAAATTTCTGTTTTTATACAAAGCTATGTAGAGTGAAGGCTTTAGGTACCATAGACCTTCCCGGTCCTCACACCATACCTGGTGGAAGCTGTTTGGCCTGCTAGGTCACTTTGCCACCTCTCGTGCAGCCTTTGAAAGTACTCATGTCTTAGAGCATTTCCGAGGACGAGAGTATCCATACTGTGCACATGCGCTGTACAGATGCTCTCATTTTAGAACTACTTGGGGGGAGGGGGGTGGTAACAAAGGCAGAGCTAGGAGTGCCAAAGACCTAGCAGAACAAGTAGTTTCTACCAGGGCCAAGGAAGGCTCTATGGTATCCAGAACCTTCCTTCTACATACAATAGGTATGTATTAAAACTGAAGGAAGTGATTTTTTTTTTTCACTTCAGATTTCCTTTAGAAGGAAATAAATACCATATATCAGCCTCTGCATCCCTCTTACGTCAGGTGTGCTTTAAGAGGCTGGGTAGACGCACATGGAAAAAAACAATGTAAGGTACAGTACCTAGGCTCACACATGGAGCGAGAAGAAATTGTTGGCGGCTGTGATTAGGCTATTTGAATGGTAAAGCTGACCATACACCTCATGGCTGCACAGTCTTACCACCTGTATATAGAGTGAGAGCTTGCATGTACAGCTCGTTGAAAGTGTTCTTGATTTGATGGCACTTGTACTAGACAGATGTGGTAAGATTGTATATGGCCAGTTCATACTAATTAATAGGGATGGTCAGTGAGCATCAGCATCAATTAGTCCATTTGTACGCTGCATAGATTTGCATTAGTTTTCCATAAAATTTGCATAGACTCTGAATTATTTGCATCCAATTGATGATGACCTGGGGTTTAGGAGCACTTCAGTGTGAATGAGCCCATACTCTGCGCTTAAAGGGGAACTGAAGAGAGAGGTATATGGAGGCTGTCATGTTTATTTCCTTTTAATCAATACCAGTTGCCTGGCAGCCCTGCTGGTCTATTTCTCTGCAGTAGTCTCTGATTAAAACCAGAAACAAGCATGCAGCTAGTCTTGTCAGATCAGACTTATAAGTCTGAACCACTGAAACACCTGATCTGCTGCATGCTTGTTCAGGGGCTATGGCTAATAGTATTAGAGGCAGAGGATCAGCAGGGCTGCCAGGCAACTGGTTTTGTCTAAAAGGAAATAAACATGACAGCCTCCATATACCTCTCTCTTCAGTTCCCTTTTAAGATCCAGCCACAGTCAGTGTTCACTGCTCTGCATCACTTCCGACTCCCCACTGCCCAGTTTCTGTATTGATAACCAGGGCACCATTCACAACTCTTGTGGTGTGATTCGCCACCATGTAAGAAATGCATCCAGGCATTGCACTGTTCAGTTGCACCTTCCCATACTCCAGCACCTGTGGGAATGGGCCTGTGACATAACTGGGTGTTATGGAGCAGTGTTATCTGTGTTTGAATGCCATTTGTTTTGCACTTGTATTCAGTTTTTCAAAAGGCAACCTTTCCTAATCTATTGCTTTTGGAATTAAGGTGCCCATACATTACTCTTTGCGCCATCCTTTTGGCCACCTCTATCAGAGATCCATGCTGCGACGTGCCCCCCCGATTGTCATTTCAATTGACTTCCTGCTGAAATCAATTGCAACCATTGATCCAGCATGCTGGAAAGAGCTTGTATGTTGTACATGCAGCAGTCACGTGGTACAGGTGGCCATGATCAGAGGGGACTATCTGGTGGTGGAATCAGCTGACCATCAGCCAGTGTATGTAGTGTTTACTTCCTGGGTACTGAGTTTTTTTTTACCAGAAGTTTACACACTTTTTCATCCACCAGTAAGCAAAAAATAAAGTACTTAAAAATATAGTGGCAAACAAACTTAAGTTTGAGATTACTGGTACTTTTTTTTTTTTCTATGCGCTATGCCTTTCTGGTTGCTGTCTATGGCCTAAATTCTGGTAGCTATGTGAGGTAAATATTTTTTTGTAGGTAAAATAACTTATGGGGTATTTTCCTTTTTTTTTTTTTTTTAAGCAATTCTGAAAGACTTCTTTCCATTTCCGGACATGAGGTAAATGCATCTAGTGAGGTAAAACATGAGGTATTTCAGCAGTAAGCATGCAGTAAATAAATAGTAGTCTTTAATTGTCTTCCATAAGTTAGGATAGTCTTTGGAAGACGTTTTTCCTTTGAGGGGGGAAGGTGTATTTGATTATGTAGCAACATATGAAAAGTATATTTATAGGCATCCCCTATAAAAAAAAATGCAGTAAATATTTGGAGTTTTATTTCTACTATTTTTCTACTATTCTTTTCTATTACACAGCCTGAATAGGAACTCTACTAAAACAATAGGAACGCCAATAAAAACTGCCACTAAAAATGTTCTGTTTCTTTGTTTGTTTTGATATGGACTCTGAGGTTGAGAAATTTACACTTTATTATGTGTGATTTTATATATCTTGGCAACTTATTAGGTTTAAAGCAAACTGTAATTTATACTTTAGGTACTCTTTAACAGAAATATGGCCCCTCAAACTACCAAATTCAAAAAAGGATTTTCATTTTTAAAGAGGCTCAGTAACATAAAAGTGCCCCTGGGAGATACTTACCTTGGGCATGGGAAGCCTCTGGATCCTATCGAGGCTTTCCTTGTCCCACGGTGGTCTCGCTACCCCCCCCCCCCCCCCCAAACCACAGCCGACAATTTGTCAAGTTGCTGTAGCGGCTCCCTGATGGGCTAAGGTGGAAATAGGCGATCTCAATCAGGTCTGCTCTACTGCGCAGGCAACTTGTGCCTGCGCAGTAAAGTGGACCCATTTGGAATCGGCTATTTCCACCTTAGCCCAACGGGGAGCCACAAATGTAAATATTTACATGCCTATCATTTGGAGACATCTAATGCTGCCACTGTGGGTTGGAGGAGGATGGGGGAAGCCTCGATAGGATCCAAAGGCTTCCCCTTACCGAGGTAAGTACCCTCAGGGGCACATTTTTATGTTGCAAGTTCTCTTGAAGTGTGATGGCATTCTGGGGTAGATGGTAGTTTAATTCCCTGAACTAGCATCGTTTCAGACTGTTCAACCCTTATTAGGTCAGGACTCTCTCTCATGAATGATTGGCTGCTACTGCCCCTCCCATAACTCAAAGAGACTGAAGTCACACCTCCTTCTATAGGACTGTATGGGAGGAGCAGGAGAGTGCCTCAAATAGCTTCTCTTCCATAGTTAAACATGAGTGGGCGATTGACAACATGCACCAACACCTCCTTACAGAAAGTAGTAAATTATTAAGATAATTAAGATGCAGGATCCTAGAGAATACCCACAGCCAGGCTATAAAATGCTGAGTGACATCATCATGGAGCATTGTGAGGAATTCAGAGACTTGTGTCCTAGGAAATCACAAGGAAGAATCTCCTGGCAATACATTTTAATGGTCCCTGGTACATTCAATTATTTTAAATTCTTGAGAATCACCTAACCTTACTTACAATCTACTATATACCTTTTCAGCACCAAGACTAAAGCTAAACTCAGAAAATAGTATTGTCCTTTCAGTAGAATTCTAAATAATACATCTTTAAGTTTGCACCATGTCAGCATCAATAATGACAGCAATACAAAGGGGTAACCGACTCTCTGGTGCATGCAAAAACCACATTAATATTACCGGTAAATCTTGGATTACTACAAAGTACATAAATAATTAGCAAAACACAGACACTTAACAAAATGACAATTATCTAAAAAAGCCAGAAACTGAACCCCAAAAGAGCCCACTCAGAGGCTGCAGTCCTTCGGTCAAAGATAGCAGTTTGTAGTTGGTAAACTGGTGTAGATACAGCAAAACTCAGGGCCGGCCCGCTCATGAGGCGGGGTGAAACTTTTGCCTCAGGTGGCAAAGTTCTAGGGGCGGCATCCGCCCGTCCGTGGGTGCGGGGGTGCCGGCCGCTGAGCTGGAGGGGTAGCTGCCAGGACGGGGGTATTGGGCCTGAGGCAAGTTTTGAAAAAATTACCGCAAAACCTTGCACACTCGTTGATATATGTATTGCATAGTATTATATGTGAAATGTCAGTCCTGGACCCAATCACAGAACAGGAGACAAAACTTGTATGCTATTTGTTGTATAGTGCTGGACCCAATCGCAGTCGTATATACACAAGTATCCAATGTTGTACTAACGGATTCATAAGGAGCAGATAGATCCACACCAGGGGTCTCGAACTCGCGGCCCGCGGGCCATTTGCGGCCCTCGATACAATATTTTGTGGCCCGCGCCGGCAAAAGCTTCCTTATAGTTCGCTTCAGTGCTCTCAAGTAATCCGCTGCATCCCCGCCGCTAAACGAGGGCTGCAGAGCCCCCAAATCGCCCGGGAGGCAATCTGCCGGCATTTCCTGGAAGGGGCAGAGCTTTCAGCTTCAGCTCTGCCCCTCCTGACGTCAATCACGGCGCATCGCCACCTCTGCCCGTCCCTCTCACTCTTCCTTCACACAGAGGGGCGGGCAGAGGCGTCGATGCGCCGCGATTGACGGCAGGAGGGGCAGAGCTGAAGCTGAAAGCTCTACCCCTTCCAGGAAATGCCGGCAGATTGCCTTCCGGGCGATTTGGGGCTCTGCAGCCCTTGTTTTGCGGCGGGGACACGGCGGATTACTTGTAATGGGAGCACTGAAGCGAACTATAAGGTAAAATAGGCAAAATAGTTCGCTTCAGTGAGAATTTTATTTTGAAATAAAAAATCAATGCACGGAGGGGGGGGGGGGATTTTGTGAAATCCCTTATGCGGCCCAGCCTCAACCTGACTTCGCCTCCTGCGGCCCCCGGTTAAATTGAGTTTGAGACCCCTGATCCACACAGATCTCCAGAAACAATAGATGTTAAATTGCAGAACATAGGAAGTTAGCAATACAGCCATGCAATAGAGCCAAGCAGTTAATTCCCAGCAGAATAACGCAGCAGCTTTAGCAGTAAATATTTACCACACCAATACACCAGCAAATCTGAAATCCATAGTCCACGTTAGCAGATGGCTCTGGAGTAAGGTCCATGGCTTAGACACTGGTATCTAACATGTTTTCCCGTTATTGTAATGGCGAAACATGTCAGATACCAAGCGTCAGAGATTTACTGCTAAAGCTGCTGCACAATTCTGCTGGGAATGAACTGCTTGGCTCTATTGCATGGCTGCATTGCTAACTACCTATGCTCTACAATTTAACATATATTGTTTCTGGAGATCTGTGTGACTACATATTTCGTGTGGATCTATCTGCTCCTTATGAATCCGTTGGTACAACATTGGATACTTGTGTATATATAAGTTTGCAATGGAGTCCAGCACTACACAACAAATAGCATAACCACAAACTGCTATCTGTGACCAGAAGACTGCAGACTCTGAGTGGGCTCTTTTGGGGTTCAATTTCTGGCTTTTTTTTTCTTTTTAGATAATTGTCATTTTGTTAAGTGTCAGTGTTTTGCTAATTATTTATGTACTTTGTAGTAATCCAAGATTGAATATTAAAGTGGTTTTTGCATGCACCCAAGAGTCAGTTACCCCTTTTGTATTTCTGCCATTTGATAACCCTACCAGAATTGAGGCCAATGTATTGTGTAGATGAGAAAACATCTCCTGTTAGAAAATTCAGGAGAAAAGTTGATTGAATCTGGTGCCCTGGCTGTTTGAAATCTAATGGGCAGCTGATACCAAACACCATTGAAAACGTAAATGAAGTGTCTGTAATACTATACAGGTAGTCCCCGGTTTACGAACGCCCGACATACGAATGACCCGCCCATACGAATGGCCCGATCCCGTCGCGATGACGTCATTTCCGCATTAGGGAAGTTTGAAGAAGCAGCTTCATACTTCCTCCTGAGTGCTGGCACATGTCCCCGCAGCAGTGTTGGACTCGCCTCTGAACAGAGTTCAATGCTGTCTGTCCTCCGCTCTCCTGCTCCATATAGCCCCGTACAGCCACCACTAGATGCAGCGTCCACTTGCTTCCTGTATGTCATGTGACCTACAGGTTCCTGTATGTCACATGAGATACAGGAAGCGGTGTGATGTTGCATCTAGCAGTGGCTGTATGCGGCCATATGGAGCAGGAGAGCGGAGGACAGACAGCGTTGAACTCGGACTGGAAGGTGAGTCCATAGGCAGAAAGCGAAGGGGATGAAGCGGGGCACGGGGGGGGGGGGGGGGGTCAAACAGAGTACAGAGGCACAAGGGGTAAAATCGGAGGCAGGGGGGTGACAAAGGCACAGGGGGTACCACAATCCAAAAGGGGGGTACAAATGGATGCACAAAGGGTAGAAACGAAGGCACAGAGTACAAACTGAGGCACAAGGGTACAAACAGAGGCACATGGGGTACAAAAGACATAGGGGGTACAAACAGAGGTGGGGACAAACGTGCACAGAGAGTACAGAGGCACTGAAGGGGACAAACAGGAATAGAGGGAGACGGGGGCACTGGAGGCAAATGGGGGCACATAGGAGGCAAAGCGGACAGAGATAGCACAGCGTTCCGACTTAAGAACGGATTCAGGTTAAGAACGAACCTACAGTCCCTATCTCGTTCGTTAACCGAGGACTACCTGTATTAAATGGCCATGTACACCTCCTAAATATGACTGAAATCTATGGTTTTAAGAGGTTGGAATATTTGTTTAGAGGTCACTTTATGTAAGAATCTACAATGAGGAGAATTTGTTATCAAGTCATCTCTAAGGGAATTAGAAAAAAAAAATCCTTCAGTGGATGTGATTGGACATTTGTAGTGAACACAGCTACTATTTGCTGCCCTTCACTGATATTTTTCTATAGTAAATCACCCCTTTAATGTGTAATTGTAGTCGAGGAAGATTAAACTGGGCAGAAATAGAAAATAAGACGACAGAGAGTGGCTCTGTTGACAATAGGGTCCAACAGCTGCTGAAGTTTAGACTAGAGCTCTAGACAAAATAAACTGCATTGTTATGGCATAGACTGGATTTACTATACCAGTGTAATGTAACAATCTTTTTTTTTTCTTGCGGAACAGTCTTGGGTTAAAGCAATAGAAGCACGTTTAACAGAACTATAATGCATACATAGATATCAACCTGGACACGCATAACTGATAAATATTTTACACAGATGGGTTTCTTTGTTCCTTCAGTCTTGTTGATCAGGTTATATAAATTTAACTGCTCATGGGAATGACTGACCAACTGTTTGGCCTCTTTTCTATGGGCAGCTCATAGCGGTGAATTCACCACCTCCCAGCTGCTCCCATGCACTGGCTAGGTGCTTGCTGGCGCTTGGCATGGGCGATGGACTGGCGTTCTCCGCCATGGAGTTGTATCTAAGCACCGCAGATGCTGCACTCAGATGTGGCGGGAGATTTTTATTGCTGTGTAATGTCACCGTGTGTAAAACGTCACGTGCGGTGTCGCCAGGGGCGTAGCAATAGGGGGTGCAGCGGTAGCGACCGCATCGGGGCCCTTGGGCCAGAGGGGCCCCGAAGGGCCCTCCCTCAACTACAGTATTAGCTCTCTATTGGTCCTGTGCTCATAATAATCACTTCTATATATACATTGAGTAGTGGTAAACATTAACAAGCTCTTCTCCATCCCCTTCTTGCACCTCTGACACTGTAGTTGCCATTGGCAGGTTTTGGTGCCCCAGTATCAATTGTTATGTATAGAGTGCCTGTGGGCCCCATTGTAAAACTTGCATCGGGGCCCACAGCTCCTTAGCTACGCCACTGGGTGTCGAAAAAACCCTGCCATTCAGCTGCATGTAATTGCAGCAAAAAAAGGCACTAGTATACGGCAGCCGGGAGGCTAAACTGCCCAACAAGTGCGCAGTTCAGCTTCCTATGGAACAGAGGCTGTAGTCTGAGGCAGGGAACACACTTGACTGTTTTCGTGCGCGTTTTCTGCACAGAAAAACTGAGAACTCATGTTAATCAATGTGCTAGTGCACACTTACTGTGTTGTTCGCGTGCAGAAAAAAAAATGACATTCTGCATCCTGATTCTGCACATTTTGGCAGTTTTCTGTATCAATTACATCAGCTGCTGTGGAAAAACGCACGCGCGTTTTCCTGCATGGAAACACACTTAGTGTGCAGAAAAAGTATGCAGAAAAACGCGCGCGGAAAACTGAAAGTCAAGTGTGTTCCCTGCCTGAGAGCGCACAAGTATTTTCACACACAGAACCACCACTGTTTATCCATGGCTAGTTCACACTTGAATCTGTTTTTCCCATGCAGAAAAATGCAGTGAAACAATGGCCTCGATTCATAAAGCATTTCCGCATGAGGAAATGCAGAAAGCCGCTCGCTTTACCGACCACACAGCAAAATATGTATTCATAAAGGCTTTTTCCGCATGAAAAGCCGACATCCACAAGCAGAGTGATCAATCACCGCCTTGCGCGGTGATTATCACAGCAAAAGTAACAAGTGTCAATTCATAAAGATTAGAGGTAGCGGTATGCGGACGGGTATTACCGCTACCTCTGATGTGGCGAGAAGCGTGCGGAATCCGTTGCAGTGAATGGGACAGACCTCCCAAGCAGCTGCAGAGAGAACACCGCACGGAGGGATTCCGCCTGCTTCTCCTGTTTCCGCATGCGTAGGACAGCCTAACGCCTGCCTACAGCGGATTATCTCCGCACGCCTGTCACAACAGGCAACATTTTTATGAATTACCTCCCTGAAGGCGGAAATACCGACAGCGGTGTTTCCCCGCTCGACTTTCCCCGCTCGCAGGCACTTTTATGAATCGAGGCCAATGTGTGCATGTTCCCCATAACTTACATTAGTTTCTGTAAAATAAAAAAAAAAAGGCATGGTTTCTCACATACAGACACACATGGTGGGCAGAAAACTGACTGACAAGTGTAATCCCAGCCTAACACCCTCACCTAGCCAGCCTTTCAGCAATGTGTCTGGCTCTGCTGGGAGCTGGCCACCACAGCAAGCTTCCTCCTAGCAGCATCTTCAGTGGTTGTGCATGTACTGCCATCCTCCTCATAGACAGGGACGCATCTGTGTTGGCATGCATTTAAAAGAGGCGGCGCTAGGACAATTGCCAATAGATTTTATACTGAAATCTATTGGAAATTTGTCTGAACAGGCAATAGATCCCTCTTTGATCAGATGAGATCAGAGGGATCGATCTGGTGGCAGATCGACAGGTGTATGGCCATCTTAAGACCACCTATTGCCCATATGCTGTGTACTCCTCTTTTCTACGAACATGCATTGGAACTCGGGAATGTAAACCGCATGAGACCTTTACCCCCTCCTGTATCACACTAGCCTTCTCAAATGACAGTTTCACTCTGTCTCTGTGTTGAAAATGCTCACTGGAAGATCTGAAAAATGTCATACTAATAAACTGAGTGAAGTTTGGTCAAGTGCTAGTGATGGAGCAGATATGGCAACATTAAACAGAGGTTGATTTAGGTATTACCTAAATTGACTAACTGTACATAGTTTATTACAATATTTCATGTACAATCCTGTCAATAAGTGTTGCCCTGAATCAACCTTTGTTAGCTTGATGTCGGCATACTAATAAACTGACTATAATGTATATGTGTGTCTAAATAAATATATATATATATTATTTATTTTTTTCAATATAAATTTGGAATATTTTTATTACATTCAATTATTTTTTAAATCTAATCTACAGATGGCTGTACACAGTTGGGCTTTTTAATTTATCAATTGAATAGAGTTATCCACCATCCATCTGGTAAAACGTGATTTTTTTTTTTGTAAAGGATACCCGAGGTGACATATGACATGATGAGATAGACATGGGTATGCACAGTGCCTAGCACACAAATAACTAGGCTGTGTTCCTTTTTTCATTTCTCTGGCTGAAAGAGTTAAATATCAGGTATGTAAGTGGCTGTCTCAGTCCTGACTCAGACAGGAAGTGATTGCAGTGTGACCCTCACTGATAAGAAATTCGCCTTTTTATCTCTTTCCTGCTCTCAGAAGCCATTTTCTGCTAGGATAGTGTTTTATAGTTGGAATTTCTCATCAGTGAGGTTCACACTGTAGTCACTTCCTGTCTGAGTCAGGACTGAGTCAGCCACTTACATACCTGATATTTAACTCTTTCAGCCAGAGAAAGGAAGAAAAGAAACACAGCCTAGTTATTTGTGTGCTAGGCACTGTGCATACCCATGTCTATCTCATCATGTCACATGTCAATTCAGGTATCCTTTAAGCACTGTACAGTCTATCTGGATAAATGTTGCTGACCTGCTCTTGCATGGCTGCAAAAAGGTGTTGGCTGGTATCAGAGAGTACACCAAAGATATAATTATGATCGGATTTCAAACATCACAGTCTGATGACTAGATATGCACTTACCTGTATAGCTACCCACAACCCCTTGAATTAGTAGTCAGGTGTAAGGAGGGACCTGGAAAACATAGGATTATTTCACCTGTCTACACATAATTTTCAAGGTCACTGAAGTGTATTATGTGGAGAATGATTGCACGGTTTACAATACCCATAGTTCCCCATCATCTAAGACATTATTGGTCACTAAACCTGCATATATCCATCTGGATCAACAATCGGGCTGAAAAGCACCAGAAATGCTGGCAAGAGTTCCTTGTTTGTTTTACATTTCCGTCATTCCTTTTTAATCCGTGCAAGTGTAACTTGTCATACTTTGCTGAACCCTCTCTCTTCTCTGGAGATGAAAGGGTTAACCCAGGGCTGAATCACAAAGGAATGCTGGATTAAGTGTGTCTATCTTTACTGGTATAATGGTTGTTTCTTTGATTCTGCCGTTAATGAAATGCATCACAAGCATGATTTATGACGGAATAATTACCAACAAGCAGGATTTAATGTATAGCCCTTTAAAGTCTGAAGTTATTTCCTGAAGAGTAACTCACAAGAAATGTTCCTGCAAATCCCAGCAAAATGTCATTAAAGCCACATTTGGGGTTTAAAGGAGAGCCTCCCCCGCCTCTGACCCTCCTCCCACTGCTGCCTGGAAATGAGCATACGGCTTTGGTTATCATAAGCTCTCATGCCCTTCCTCACTGCCCAACATGGCCACTTTTTAAAGGGCTACATTAGAAGTTGGTTGCTTCAAATTTCATCTCCAGGGTATTTATATCTGTTTACTCATTAAGATGTAAACAGTTAGCATTTAGTCCATTAGATAAGGTAGAACTCCGCCCATATCTTTCATTTTAGCTTTTGTTACGTTGAAGAAGTGTTAAAACGTGTGTATTTTTTATTTTTGTCTCTCTTTCTTGGCAAGATTTCCCCTTATTTGTCTCTTTTGTCACTGAGAACAGGAAATAAGTGAATCTCTCCATCCGTATTTCATACGGTAAAGTAGACACTGGCCTATATCTTCCCCACACTGCTAAAAAGTTTTTTTATTGTGGTCTTTGTAACTTTTAGAGGTATTCACTCACTTCCTGTCAAGTCACCGGTAATAGGATTAGAACAAGACTTTTCTAACTGGGACACAGAGAGCAATACAGCGCTCAAGGAGGTGCTGATCCTCCCCACTCTACTTAAAATAAAAAAATACATTTGGAATGGAGTGTTTCTTATGCCTGGTACACACCATGCAATTTCCCATCAGATAGATGGATCGATAGATCATTTGACAGATCTGATCGATTTTCTGATCACCTCTATGCAAATCGATCAGAAAAACGATCGGAAATCAGATTGAATCTGTCGAAAATTATCTATTTGACCCATCTATCTAATAGGAAATTGCATGATTTGTACCAGGCTTTAAATTGATTAATCAAAAATCATTAAGTGTATATTTTAGTACTGGTAGCTTAAAGTGAAACTGAACTAAACATTCCTTCACCTGTAATCTCTGCAATGTTTTACCCCCTTAAAGAGAACCTGAGGTGAGATTTACTTATGTTAGTGGGGCACAGAGGCTGGTTGTGCACACTAACACCAGCCTCTGTTGTCCCACGGTGTGCCTCCAGGCCCCCCCTGCGCACCGCTATAGCCCCCGCAGTGCTGGCGACACGGTGTGTCGCCAGCACAATGTTTACCTAAGCGCTGTCTGTTAGCGCCGCTCCCCCGCCTCCTCCGTATCGCCGCTACCCGCCCGCGTCACTTTCCTCCAATCAGCGGCAGGGAAGGGTCACGGGCGGGTAGTGGCGATACGGAGGAGGCGGGGGAGCGGCGCTAACAAACAGGAGAAGGTAAACATTGTGCTGGCGACACACTGCGTGTCGCCAGCACTGCGGGGGCTATAGCGGCGCGCAGGGGGGTCCTGGAGGCACACCATGGGGCAACAGAGGCTGGTGTTAGTGTGCACAACCAGCCTCTGTGCCCCACTAACATAAGTAAATCCCACCTCGGGTTCTCTTTAAATCACGATGGGCTCTATGCACAAAGCATTACCGCATTCAGTATTGCTGTTGATACAGTTGATTTTACCGATCACCTTCCCAAATTACAATTCACTGAACTGATTACAGCACAGAAAATTAATATCACCGGATAGTGAGGTAAATTACCAACTTGTGCGGTAATTGCCTCAGGAAATGTCAAGAAATCACAGTTTACAAAGATTTCCACATTTAGTTAACCAGATAAAAGTGTTTGGTAGTTTTCTCCAGCTCATAGCAGCCGATAACTCGCTCTCCTCATGCTGTCTCTGTGCCATAGATTTGATAGACAGCCTTTAGGGAGAGCCAGGCAGCCAATAGGGAGAGCCACACAGCCCTGCTTCTCTAATTTGATGCAATCTTGCTCTCTGCAAATTCTGACCATCATTGTCCACAGGTATGACTGTCTGGTGAGCAGCAGAAACAGTACAGCACTCCATTTCTTCCAAAGGCCATATGCAATAAACTTTTTCTCCTAGGTCAGTGGTTCCCAACCTTTTTGGAGTCGTGACACATCAAACCAAACGTTCAGATCTCCGTGACACGTAGACTAAATGCATGTAATGAGAGACAGCGTTTCCCCACTAAATGCACATAAGAGACAGCGTTTCACCAGTAAATGCACATAATAAGAGACAGCTTTTCACCAGTAAATGCACATAATAAGAGACAGCTTTTCACCAGTAAATGCACATAATGACAAAAAGCCAGTTGTCCCCAGTATATGTAGCCAGGGGTATATGTGCCCAGTATATGTAGCCAGGGGTATATGTGCCCAGTATATGTAGGCAGGTGTATATGTGCCCAGTATATGTAGCCAGAGGTATATATGCCCAGTATATGTAGCCAGAGGTATATGTGCCCAGTATATGTAGCCAGAGGTATATGTGCCCAGTATATGTAGCCAGAGGTATATGTGCCCAGTATATGTAGCCAGAGGTATATGTGCCCAGTATATGTAGCCAGAGGTATATGTGCCCAGTATATGTAGCCACGGATATATGTGCCCAGTATATGTAGCCAGGGGTATATGTCCCCAGTATATGTAGCCAGGGTGTATATGTCCCCAGTATATGTAGGCAGGGGTATATGTCCCCAGTATATGTAGGCAGGGGTATATGTCCCCGGTATATGTAGGCAGGTGTATATGTCCCCGGTATATGTAGTCAGGGGTATATGTCCCCAGTATATGTAGTCAGGGGTATATGTCCCCAGTATATGTAGGCAGGGGTATATGTCCCAGTATATGTAGGCAGGGGTATATGTCCCAGTATATGTAGGCAGGGGGATATGTCCCAGTATATGTAGCCAGGGGGATATGTCCCAGTATATGTAGGCAGGGGTATATGTCCCAGTATATGTAGGCAGGGGGTATATGTCCCAGTATATGTAGGCAGGGGGTATATGTCCCAGTATATGTAGCCAGGGGGATATGTCCCCAGTATATGCAGCCACGGATATATGTGCCCAGTATATGTAGCCAGGGGTATATGTCCCCAGTATATGTAGGCAGGTGTATATGTCCCCAGTATATGTAGGCAGGGGTATATGTCCCCAGTATATGTAGGCAGGGGTATATGTCCCCAGTATATGTAGCCAGGGGGTATATGTCCCCAGTATATGTCGTCAGAAGTATATGTCCCCAGTATATGTAGTCAGGGGTATATGTCCCCGGTATATGTAGGCAGGTGTATATGTCCCCGGTATATGTAGTCAGGGGTATATGTCCCCAGTATATGTAGGCAGGGGTATATGTCCCAGTATATGTAGGCAGGGGTATATGTCCCAGTATATGTAGGCAGGGGGATATGTCCCAGTATATGTAGCCAGGGGGATATGTCCCAGTATATGTAGGCAGGGGTATATGTCCCAGTATATGTAGGCAGGGGGTATATGTCCCAGTATATGTAGGCAGGGGGTATATGTCCCAGTATATGTAGGCAGGGGGTATATGTCCCAGTATATGTAGCCAGGGGGATATGTCCCAGTATATGTAGGCAGGGGTATATGTCCCAGTATATGTAGGCAGGTATATATGTCCCCAGTATATGTAGGCAGGTGTATATGTCCCCGGTATATGTAGGCAGGGGTATATGTCCCAGTATATGTAGTCAGGGGTATATGTCCCCAGTATATGTAGTCAGGGGTATATGTCCCCAGTATATGTAGGCAGGTGTATATGTCCCCGGTATATGTAGCCAGAGGTATATGTGCCCAGTATATTGTAGCCAGGGCCCCCCCAGGAGGAGAGAGTGAGGGAAGGAGAGCGGCACCTCAGGGTGCTCTCCCTCCCTCGCTCTCTCCTCCGGAATGAAGTGCGGTGGCTGGCAGAGGGGCGGAACTTACCTTCCGTGTCCTCCGTCTGGTCTCGTCGCCGGCGCGGAATGATTTGCCACTACTCTGACCTGATCCAGACCAGAGCAGCGGCTGCGACACCAGAACTTCCGGCCGGCGCATGGAGCGACACGGAAGGTAAGTCCCGCCCGCTGCCAAACGCCGCCGCACACACAGATCGGAGGGGAGAGCGAGGAAGGCAAAGCACCCTAAGGTGAGAGAAGGGGGGGAGATGGCCCCCTTCTCCGCCGCTGCCCACAGCTTTACCTCCGCTGCGCTGCTCCCCTCAGAGAGCCGCGACACATACCCGAAGCTGCCGCGACACATGTATGTGTCGCGGCACATGGGTTGGGAACCACTGTCCTAGGTGATATCTTCAAACTTATCAATAAAATGCCTTTTAAATCCACCAGCAAACAAGAAAATTCTTAAAATAGTTTTGACAGTACTTTTCTACTAGCTTTTTAGTACTTTTTCAATTGCAAAGTTCAGAAAAGTTATTCTAAATAGAAGATGAGAAATTATCTCCTGGGAGAAAACTCAGGAGAAAAAGTTCATTTCATATAGGCCCTTATGCAATCCAATTTTTCACCTAAGTTTTCTCCTAGGATATAATTTTTAATCTGTGTTTGAAATAACTTTTTAGCACTTTCCAATTGAAAAAATATCAAAAGTAGGTGGAAAAGTACCGTCAAAAGTATTCTGTGTATTGTCTTGTTTCCTGCTGGCTGCTGGCTTAAAAAGCATTTTATTTGCAATATGTAAAAATATAAACTTGGAAAAAAATAAAAATAAAAAGTTAATTTCATATGGGCCCAGGGCCCATATGCAATTCCCTTTTTCTCCTTAGATTTCTCCAAGTTGATATTTTCACACCTTGATAAGAAAATGCCCTTTAAATCCCCAGCAAACAAGAAAATACACAATAGTTTTGATTATACTTTTTACTTGTGGTATCTTTACAATCGTGAAATGCTGAAACGTTATTTTAAAAGGATAAAAATGATCACCTAGGAGAAAACTTTGGAGAAAAAGCTAATTGCATATGGGCCAATGTATTTTGCAATAGTGATCTACTCCAGCCTTTTATTACATTTCAGTGATCACCATCCTGGAATCACAAACCACTTGTCTCTCTTTTTGCTCTTTATTATGACTTTTAAACTGGTTCTTGGTCCACTTAGGAAAAAAAAAAAAGCTGCTTGTTACTAAAGTAATAGGGCTGACTTATCAAGACCAATATCAAAAGAAAGTTGAGTAGGTGGCCGGAGCAACCATTCAGAATCCTAGTTTCACTCAGTAACTGAAACCTGATTGGTTGCAAGTTTTCCACTTTTCTCCAACTTCTCTCTTTCTTTGCACTGGATTAATCAGCCCCATCTTGTTTATAGAGAACTCTACCAAATCATAATAGGGCAATATATTGAGTTAAATTACACATACCTATGCTGTTCTTATTAGGTATAAAATGCCAGGATCAGTCTTCCTCTATACATTAGGGCCAGAGGGAACTGCTACTAGATATTAGATGGCCAGTGGAGGCTTTCTTAAAGGGAACCCGATGCAAGAAGTATATGAAGGCTGTCATATTTATTGTCATTAAACAATACCAGTTGCCTGGCAGCCCTGCTGATCTATTTGGCTGCAGTAGTGTCTGAATTGCACTAGAAACAAGCATGCAGCTACTCTTGTCAGATCTGACAATAATGCCAGAACCACCTGATCTGCAGCATGCTTGTTCAGGGTCTATGGCGAAAAGTATTAGAGGCAGAGGATCAGCAGGATAGCCAGGCAACTGGTATTGCTTCAGCCTACAGCTTCGAAAATCTTATGCATCCAAGCAATGTTCACCTCCCATTCATTCGCTAATAACTTTATCGCTACTTATCAAAATTAATTGATCTATATCTCGTTTTTTCCGCCACTAATTAGGCTTTCTTTAGGTAGTACATTTTGCTAAGAGCCACTTTACTGTAAATACATTTTAACAGGAAGATTAAGATAGAAATGGAAAAAAAACATTATTTCTCAGTTTTTAGCCATTATAGTTTAAAATTAATACATGCTACAGTAATTAAAACCCATGCATTTTATGTGCCCATTTGTCCCGCTTATTACACCATTTAAATTACGTCCCTATCACAATTTATGGCGCCGATATTTTATTTAGAAATAAAGGTGCATTTTTTCAATTTGCGTCGATCACTATTTACAAGCTTATAATTTTAAAAAATGTAATAAGATACTCTCTTGACATGTATATTTAAAAAGTTCAGACCCTTAGGTAACTATTTATGTAGTTTTTTTTTTTTTAATTGTAATTTTTTTTATTATTTTTTTTAATACAAAAATGTATTTGGGTAATTTTAGTTTGGGAGGTAAATAGCCAATTTTAGATGTAAAATAATGTATTTTTTATTCAATACAGGTATGTGGGTGCAGTTTACTATTTGGCCACAAGATGGCCACATTCAAAAAGTTCCTAGATGCGAACGATGTCGCATCTAGGAACTAAAATGAAGAGAAGTTGTTTCCTGGGGGCAGAAATACCACGCTCTCTGATGAGAAAGCGTCGGTATTTCTGCCGGGGACTTGGATCGGTGAATGGGAATTATATTCCCATTCACTGATCGGGGGGGCAGCGGGAGGTAGCGGGGGCGCGCGCGGGCGCGCGCCCGATCGCGCGCAACACACGGCTGCAGCACCACTGCCTATCTGGACGGATATATGCGCCCAGATATGGCGAAGTGGTTAAAAGGAAATAAGTATGGCAGCCTCCATATCCCTCTCATGTCAGTTGTCCATTAAGCTAGCCATTTACCATACAATCTTCAGTGTCCCATCTTGTTGCACGAGAGCTTACCCAAATAATCTGTTCTAATTATTTTCTATCTGTCAACTCTTATGCTACATCATTGTGGTAAAATTGTAGAAGATAAAACAATCAACTATAGTGCATGGCCAGTTTAAGTAGCACTTCATGAGCCCCCTGACCCATATATACAGTACAAAGAAGTGCTGATCCTGCCATTTGTAAAGCTGCAAGATTCCTATTAGCCACAGCAAAGGATGTTATGCTTACCTCCTTCTGGCCAATTAATTCCTGGTGGATTTCTCCTTATTACGGTTTACATGTTGTTTCCTGTGAAACACAGAACTTCACAAATCATTAAAGCAGTAGGATCAGCCATACTATGCCAGGGAAAATAAACACATATATAAGTAGATAAATACTTGATCTACTTACATAACACATGTATTACACTGTCCACGTCTTGATTTCAGTGAATGTTATATAGTAAATTATGAGAATTCTGTTCCTGGTGGGGGCCATGTCTTTGCCCACAGTTAAGGCTAAAGGGGCCCATACACTGAGCCGATTTTCTGGCCGACAGATCGATCCAGATCGATCGATCGATTGAAAATCGGTTGGCCAATCGACCGATCGATGGCCGATTTCGATCGATTTCGATGGATTTCTGTCGAACTGGCAGGATGGAAAATTTAGGTCGATCTGATGAGATTGCTTATCATTTTGCATTGGCCTTAATGGAAATCTGATAGCAAAAAAATGCCATCAGATCGAATTTCAATAGATTTTAAACTGAAATCTATTGGAATTCTATCCTGGTAAAAAATGTTCTAAAAACGCATCAGATAGATCATCAGATGCATTTCTTATCTATCTGCTGCCAATCTGACGAGTGTATGGGCACCTTAACTCGTGATGTAATTTCTGCCCTTTACTTTTTTTCTTGTCTCCTCCAATCGCTGAGTCGCCTCAGCCTTGCTTGTAAACACAAGTGAGTAGGGTATTAGGTTTCAGATAAGCCGCTGGCAGGGAAATAAAGGAAAGAGGAGGAATACATTATAGATAAAAAGAACCCCCAGCATGCAATTCTTTGGCACCGACTACTAAAGGGCCAGTGCTCCTTAAGTATGTGATAACTCCAAATCTTAACAGCAGAAAAAGTTTTGAAAGTTTTGAATGCAGGCTTAGCATCTTTAACACTTAATACACTCAGACCAGTTGCTGTTGAAATTTGATTTTTATGGTGACGATACCGCTTTAAAGAAAAGTATCTCCCAAGCTATAAAAACTATCAGTTAATCTTCAAAATGTTCTTTCCCCCTACTTATACTTTTAAAGTTCACTTACAGGAAATCTTAAAGGACAACTGAAGTAAGAAAAAAAATATAGAAGCTGACATATTTATTTCCTGTTAACCATTTCAGCCCCTGGGTATTTTTCACTTTATGCATCAGAGCAGCAATTTTCACCTCCCATTCATTTGCCAATAACTTTATCACTAATTATCACAAATAATTGATATATATTTTGTTTTTCTGCCACCAATTAGGCTTTCTTTGAGTGGTACATTTTGCTAAGAATTATTTTTTTTCTAAATGAATTTTTCACAGGAATATTAAGAAAAAAAATTGAAAAAAAAAATCATTATTTCTCAGTTTTTAGCCATTATAGCTTTAAAATAATACATGCTACCATAATTAAAACCAATGTATTTTATTTGCCCATTTGTCCCAGTTATTACACCATTTAAATTATGTCCCTATCACAATGTATGGTGCCAATATTTTATTTGGAAATAAAGGTGCATTTTTTCAGTTTTGCGTTTTTTCAGTGATTATTTACAAGCTTATAATTAAAAAAAATGCTTGTAATATACCCCCTTCACATGCATATTAAAAAAAGCTCAGACCCTTAGGTAACTATTTGATTGTTTTGTTTTTTTCCTTAAAAATTTTATTTGGGTAATTTTTGGTGTGGGAGGTAAACAGTTAATTTTAAATGTAATAATGTGTTTATTTTATTAAAAAAAAAGTATGTAGATGTAGTTTTACTATTTGGCCACAAGATGGCCACATTGACATTTATTTATTTTTTATCCTGGAAGCTACCAGGAAGTAAAAGGAGGATGGGAAACTTCTTTTTTTGCCAACTGCAACAAACACAATTGCTTGCCCGCACTTCCCTCTAGGTGTCGCATGGTGGTTTGGAGGCCCCAGTGAGTGAGAGAGACCTGGGGCCCCTGGGCTGTCATGTGGACCAGTGTTTGTGATTTTAAATTTTATTTTTTGCAGCTTCTATGATGCGGTTGACAGGTGAGTGGTTAGGGAGGGGACCGTGTGGGAGATGTGCCTACACGGGGCGTCCCTGTTAAACGACGCAATTCACGATTGCCTCCAACCGAAGCCTCCCACCTGAATGCTAATCTATGTAATTCCTGCTAGGTATGGTACAGCAGGCAAAGGGTGTATGACAGTGCACCTGATTGGCTGACAAGCGTCTGCTGGCCAGATAGAGGCAGGATATTGCTCTGACTGGAAGTTAGCAATTGTGTTTGTTGCAGTTGGCATTCAGTTTAGAGGTGGTGGGGTGAGTTCCCTGGAGGTGAGAGGTCCAGGGCTTGCCCGCACTTCCCTCTAGGTGTCACATGGTGGTTTGGGGGCCCCAGTGAGTGAGAGAGACCTGGGGCCCCTGGGCTGTCATGTGGACCAGTGTTTGTGATTTTAAATTTTATTTTTTGCAGCTTCTACGATGCGGCTGACAGGTGAGTGGTTAGGGAGGGGACCGTGTGGGAGATGTGCCTACACGGGGCGTCCCTGTTAAACGACGCAATTCACGATTGCGTCCAACCGAAGCCTCCCACCTGAATGCTAATCTATGTAATTCCTGCTAGGTATGGTACAGCAGGCAAAGGGTGTATGACAGTGCACCTGATTGGCTGACAAGCGTCTGCTGGCCAGATAGAGGCAGGATATTGCTCTGACTGGAAGTTAGCAATTGTGTTTGTTGCAGTTGGCATTCAGTTTAGAGGTGGTGGGGTGAGTTCCCTGGAGGTGAGAGGTCCAGGGCTTGCCCGCACTTCCCTCTAGGTGTCGCATGGTGGTTTGGGGGCCCCAGTGAGTGAGAGAGACCTGGGGCCCCTGGGCTGTCATGTGGACCAGTGTTTGTGAAACTACGGCCTCTGAAAAGAAGCCGTCGGTCTTTCTACCGGGGACTTAGATCAATAAATGGGAATTCTGTTCCCATTCATTGATCTCCGGGCTAACACTGGGTGGCACAGGAGCGCGCTGCAGCACAGCAGCAGTACGTCCAGGCGGCGTAAATGGTTAAACAATACCAGTGGCATGGTAGCCCTGCTGATTTGTTTGGCTGCAGTAGTGTCAGAATAACACCAGAAACAAGCATGCAGCTAGTCTTGACAGATCTAACAATGTCAGAAACACCTGATTTGCTGCATGCTTGTTCAGGGTGTTGACTAAAAGTATTAGAGGCAGAAGATTAGCAGGATAGCCAGGCAACTGGTATTGCTTAAAAGGAAATAAATATGCCAGCCTCCATAGTCCTCTCATTACAGTTGTCCATTAAGTGATCTAAAGAAAAGTTGAGGACTACTAACCTGGGTTTTTTTTCCAGCCCCCCGCAGTCTATTTGGTCCCTTGTTGTCCTCCTGGTCCACACCATTGTGTCCTTGTACCCACAACTAAAGTCCCGGCTGGCTCAGTCATGGACTACTGTACATCCCTGGCCGCGTGCCTCCTAGTTAGTTTGTTCTCCCATTGCAGGGAGTGTTTTGCACATGCGCAGCTGCAAGTTCTATGAACTGCTCATGCACAGAGCATTACCGGCCATGGGCCCACAATCGAGAAGACACATGTATTTGGGACAATGCTTGTGTTGAAAGCAGCATAACGCAGAAGGACAGCGAAGGACTTGAAAGACCACAGAGGGCTAGAAGTAGCTCCGGGTAAGTAAATCTCAATTTTTTCACACCCGAAGATTTCCTTTATATATGCCCCTGTAAATTTGGTCTACCTTCGACTACCTTTAAATGACCTACCAAAAGGCCTATGCCTCTTGGCCATGCTACTAAATATATTATTATCGGGGGTCTGTGTGGCTGATATTGTGGTGAAACCACTCCCACAGTACAGGCTGGTTCATGCTGAAAGAGCTTTTTCTAAGCGCTTGTGGTTTTAAAAGCTCTTGTTCTCACTTGAGCAGTGTGATTTTATAAAAATTACCCATAGCATTGCCTTAGCAAGAGCTTTGCAAATTACAAATGCTAAATAAAGCTCTTGTAGTGTGAGCCAAGCCTAAGATGTCATAACTATGGTCCTGAGGGTTTGCTTTCTGTGAACCCATTTTTGCACAGAGGGAAGTAACAGCATTCCCCTCTGTGCATAGAACTCTCAGTAACGAACATTCCGCAGAGATCACCTGGCAGAACTAAAAATGTCACCACCAGTGATACATTTCAGAATGTAAATCAAGGATAGGAAAGATTTTACAATGGGTAAACGACGAAATAATCTATAAATGTAAAAACCAAAAAAAAAGCAATTTTATTAATTGTAATTTTCACTACAGTTCCTTTTTAAAGGGAACCTGAAGTGAGTCAAATTATTTAAAATAAATACATGACATAGCTGCAAATATTACATACTAATCTCACCATCAGTTCCTCTCAGAAGCTCACCATTTTCTTCTTACAGCGATCCCTTCCAGTTCTGACAATATTTTGTCAGAACTGAAATATACCAGTTGCTGTCAGTCATATATTAGCAGCTGTCAGTTACAACTGAATGTGCAAGGTAATGTCCATGCTTCCCTATGGCGCAAGTGGGCGATATTACAGTTTAACAGTGTGCTGACCAGGAAGCCGTTATGGGGTAATGGCCATTTTTAAAATGGAAGACGGAGAATTCCATTGACCACAGTGGACAAATGGGACGCAGGAGAGGAGAAAGAGATTGAGGAGTAGACTACTAGGAGGTAAGTATGACCTGTGTATGGTTATTTAGACTTTTTATTTTCAGTTCAGGTTCTCTTTAATGATGACTAGTTGAATGTATGAATGAAACAATAACGTTTTCTTCTGTACAGTGGACTATTCATTTCACAGCCTGATGCCGCTTTGTCAGGTCAATAATATACCTTAAAAGTAATACAACATCTAGGATTCCCATTAAATGCAAATAACAAAACATGATAAATTGCAAACATTTTTAAAATATGAGTCAACACCAGAATATACACAGAGGTATAAACACAAGAAAATATAAAACCATAATCTTAATATAACATATATGGTTTCAGTTAACATAAAAATAATTAATGAGAGACCACAGTGATGGTTGATCCAAAAGCTAATTGTTCTATAACCAAAGTTAAAAGCCTGCATGTCTGCATATCAGATAGCACATAGTGTTAGCACATAGTGTAATCTTTCAAATATAAGATGATTCCACGTGATGACATCATGACAACCCAACTATTGTGTCCTAACGTCATCCTGGAAGTCGCACACTCTCCCCTTTTCTGGCAGGAGATATCATTTTTTATAGGCCATTTTACATTCTTTTTATTTTAACTGAAACCATATACATTATGTTATATTTAGATTATGGTTTATATGTTATGTACTTTATACCTCTGTGTATAATCTGGTGTTGACACACGGTTTATAAATGTTTGCAATTTATCATGTTTTTGTTATTTGCAGTGAATGTGAACCCTGGATGTTGTCTTCTTATTTTGAAGGCACATTGACCTGATGAAGCGGCACCACACCATGAAAAGTGTAATCCACTGTGCAGAAAAAGTCATCATTAAGGTAGGTTGACACCCACCTTATAATTCTATATTCATACTTTGATTACTTGGGTGCCTCCTAGAGCTATTGCTGTTACTCACCACTCCAAAACTGGGGTTCTTGTTTCATGATTTCCTCATAAAAATAACTTTTGGAGCTGCGACCAGAAAACATACAAAAGGCCGAATGGGGGCGTTTTTTCCCCACATGTCCTATTGTGGTGGTTGCTGGATCAGCAACCAACCAGATTTGTGAGTATAATACTCATATTTACGATATTTTATCCTACATAACTTACTATACGAGATTGGGCTCCCGTTGTCCCTGTGTTTTTTCATCTTTTGCATGACTTACTTTGAATAACTGAGCAACACTTGGAAGTTATCCGTCACATAGGTCACACACACTGTATAAGACCGCCATAGAACCGATACAGAACTAACATCCACAAGAGAGAAACCCCACTGAACCAAAATCCTGATGGATATTTTTGAAGACCGCATGGCCCAGAGAACCAGACTGTTTGCTTTGTCACCATCATCCAGATTAGCAGAACCTAACCTCTGGACAGACTGGTATCGACAAGGAATGGTTAATACCTGATCTAAGGCCCATGTTTTATGCCTTAGTAAAACTAAAAACTAAACTAAAATAAGAGTTTGTCAATCTTGCTGACATTGAGATGCAGTTTATTTATATGGAAGAAAAGATTTCCCCTGGGGAGTCCTGACAGGACTTGTGGATGTACACCTAGAGGGATGCGTACAGAAACTCCCTTTATATCTTAGAAACTGTACTCACTTATTAACAGAACTTTTCCTTGGCAACAAGATTACAAGTAGGACACGCTCAATGTAACATCATTATATTCAAATATACGCACAATTTAGGATTACGAGCCGTCTGGTATTATTTAAGCAAATATTCTAAGGTCTCACAGAAACAACTTTTACTACAAGCAGCCTCTTTTATCTTGATGAACAATTATTTTACATTTGTAGATAAACTATGTCAACAGAAGAAAGGGCCAGCCATGGGGGCTGCTTTGCCCCCAGCTATGCAAATTTGATGATGGGCCTACTTGAATTCCTGTTCTTAGGACCAACAACCCCTATATAGCTAATATAAAGTTCTACAAAAGGTATAACACGATGACCTAATCTTCATTTGGAAAGGAGTTTTGTCCTCTGCAGAAGGCCTGCGGGATTACCTCGATAACAATGACTGGGATATTTCCTTCACAATAAATGCATATCTAATTGAATTGGTTCTAGACCTGTATCATGAAACCCAACACCATCAAGTCTAGGAATCATTTTAAAACAGTGGACTAACTGTATTTTATTTTAGAAGCAGTAATTTTAAACCATGGAAAACAAATATCCTGTATGAAAAAATTACTCCAACATAAAAATGTATGATAAACAAGCCACAATTATATCAGAAAAATGTAAACAGAAACACTTTCCCAACAAACCGATGAAACAAGCTCGAATCATGGCAGTAACCAAATTAAAGAAAATCACAAACCAAAATGGAGGGAGTGCCAGACCTAGCCTTCATTACTAGGTTCTGTAGGAACCATAGATCCATGTGAAATATTTTAAGCAAACACTGGCCACTGCTTTTTAAAGACCCCTATTTGAGACCTTGCTTAGCGGAAAGACCCAGGTGTATTTTTTGCCGTGCAAAGACGCTCAAAAGTCCCTCGGCTTTCAGTAAGCTGACATGTAAGGAAACCTCAGACATAATACCAGCTAGAGCTAAACCCAGAATAGAAATGGGCCTCAAAAGCTGCTTACAGCCCAGATGCATTTATTACCCCAAAATACAGAACAGAAGGACAGAATTCCTCATTTACCAAATAAACTTTTACCATAGCTGATTACATTGAGTGTGACACAAGCTTTATGATACATTTTATCACTTGTTCATGTGACCTCAATATGTAGGAGGTACAACACAACAATTAAAAACCAGATGGGGCCAACATCGAAGAAATATCTTCCTCAATCAAGATCCTGTGACCATCGACTTATGTCCTATTGAACAGATTCCTGATGATGTGGACAACAGACATGAGACGCTGAGATCCAGAGAAATGTTCTGGATCTTTAGGTTGAGGACCCTCTAGCCAGTGGGCCTCAACATCTGCCTTGAGCACAACTACTAATTGGTGCCCCCACATCACATTCAGACACCGATTATGTCAGACCCCTTGTTCCCTCAGGTTCTGAGGTCCTTGGCTTTCTTACCATGCTTGTTCCTCAACACCCTCCCCAGATCCCCAATAACATTCCCCACCCTACTTTCACGGTCCCGTTCTTTCCTGCCTTCTCTACCCTCCCTCTTCCTCTGTCCTCTTCGCTCCAAGTTGCATTTCATGGAACACTGTAAGACCTGTCCATTCCCCTGTGAACTATACTCTCTACTCTAGTACTATACTATACTCTACTCTAGATTTGAACAGTATGTACACCTGCAAGGACTTTGAGCATCGTTAATTATTCACCTGTTTATGTATTATTTTTATTCATTTATCCATTGATTGTACTATGGGTTTATTGCTGGGATCCATTATATATTTTGTCAGTTATCTACCTTGGGCAATCTCATAGCATTACCATAACGACATTTGGTATTTGATTTCACATAGGGCACTGGGTTTAGGGTTACTTTGCATTTTGTTGGCTTTTTTTTTCAACAAGAGATTTTTATTGCATATACGGTAAGTAGTACAACATAATAAGTCAGTCAGCCAATAGGCTTTCAGTAGGTGTTACAATAGCACAGTATATGGAGCAAAGCTTAGTGAGCCCATACAAGCAATTAAGACATGGCAGAGTCCAAAGAGTACAAGATATATTCTCATACTGTATTAGGTTTTGTTTCATATCTCCTTTTTCATATTTTTTTTTTATACTTCTTACTTTTACA
This sequence comes from Hyperolius riggenbachi, assembly GCF_040937935.1. Taxonomy (NCBI): domain Eukaryota; kingdom Metazoa; phylum Chordata; class Amphibia; order Anura; family Hyperoliidae; genus Hyperolius; species Hyperolius riggenbachi. Next base: position 157,486,484 of record NC_090653.1, on the reverse strand, counting down.
AATAAAGATTACAGGTATTTTTATTTTCAAAACGGTCTTGAGAAAGTCGACCTTCCTCCGCACCACCTGTCATACTGCCTCCTGTCTGATAAGTATACAATTATATGTTTTTTTGCTGCTGGAATATTTTATGAAGATGGAAATTAAGGTGTTGAATTTTTAAAGGTTACCATGTGGCGATTTGCTCCTGGAATCTTTTCCTAAGATTGTATGCATCTATTGAACTATTTTCTATCCGGATTTTGCACCGCAGTTTAAGCATGGCTAATGGGCACTAGAGCATAGGGGTGCACTCGTTCTTTTTTTCTTTTGTTTACATATTTTTATTTTCATCTATTTAGCCTTACTTGACAGCGGCCCTTACTTATGATTTTTCTATGTATTTATTTGCGTGTATTTATACTTTTTTTTTTAATCCTCTCCTGTTGCCATTCATCTAAACTCCATAGTCTAAACTCCATCTAAACTCCCTCAGTTTTATATTTTCCTCCTTCATATTATTATAGCCAAACCCCACCCCCACAGTCTAACATCATAGGATAACAGTCCCGCTGTAGCCATATCGCACAACCATGTAGTTCAATAGGCTTTCATAACCATTTATAATATGGCCGTGCCCTGCCACCACCTCTATTCATAGGTTATACACTATTAAAATATTCCAGAAAATATATCCGCACCCTGCGGTCTCCCAGAAAATGGCCACCACAATGTTTATGGATGTAGATGGCCGGTTCATGTAATGAAGTTGCAGCATTGCCGCTAGTGTGGCATCAGGCCGTGAAACGCGTAGTCCACTGTACAGAATAAAAATTAGTTGTTTAATTCATACATTCCAATAGTCTTCATTAAGGTAGCTGACGCCTACCTTATATTTATTTATGCATCTGGGTTTACAGTATACTTTATGGATTACTTGGGCGCCTCCTAGAGCAATGTCATTACCCACCACTCCAGGGCTGGGGTTCATGTTTTATGATTTCCTCATAAAATTGTTTTTGGAGTTGTGACCAGAAAACATAAAAAAGGCTTTTAGTCTATTGCTCCTCAAGGAGACTCTCTTATCTTTGGATCTCTCAATCAGAATGCCCTTCTCTCTCAGACTAATTTGCAAAGATTAGTCTGAGTTCTGACTGAAAACAGAGTGTAAACACTATTCTGACACAAGTTTTGTAAACTTTCGAACAACAAAAAAATGAGTAGGCATAAATTACAAGTGTTATTCCTAGTGTAATGACACTCCATGAGAGCAAAGCAGGTCCCCCAGATGTTGTAACAATGCATTACTTTTCATAGCAAATAAAACGGAGGTTCATACATTTCATCATTAGCAATCTACTTGGATTATTTGTCTGCCCATTTGTACAACAGAATAAAGCAGCCCATACACTCAGCCGATTTTCTGGCCGATCGATCGATCGCGATCGATCGATCGATCGATCGATCGCAAATCGGTTGGCCAATCGACCGATCGACGGCCGATTTCGATCGATTTCGATGGATTTCCATCGAACTAGCAGGGTGGAAAATTTAGGTCGATCTGATGAGATTGCTTATCAGTTTGCATTGGCCTTAATGGAAATCTGATGGCAAAAAAATGCCATCAGATCGAATTTCAACAGATTTCAAACTGAAATCTATTGGAATTCTATCCTGGTAAAAAATGTTCTAAAAACGCATCAGATAGATCATCAGATGCATTTCTTATCTGTCTGCTGCCAATCTGACGAGTGTATGGGCACCTTAAGTCTCACATAAAGAACAGAATGCAATGATTTGCAAATCCTGTAAATCTCCATGTTTAAATAAAATAGTACAAAACAACACAGAAAGTGGTGAAATTTAGAAATATTGGTTTTGAAAAAAATATGTGCTCATGTTGAATTTCATGCCAGCATTATGTGTAAAAAAAAAGTAGGCATAGGAGCATGTTTACCATTGTGTTGCATCACCGCTGCTTTCAATAATACTTATAATGAACCTGTAGAAATTGAATTAACTACCTTCTGTAGTTTTGAAAGTGTAAAGTTTCCCATTCCTCCCTAATATAGGATTTCAGAGCTTCTGTGTTTCCCCTGTTTCATGATGTGCCAAATGGACAGAAAGCAAAGAGTTGTGGTCAATGGATCATATTTAAAATGGGTGACAGTTAGCAGTGGGGTCCCACAGGGGTCAGTACTGGGTCCAGTGCTCTTCAATTTATTTATTAATGACCTAGTAGCAGGGTCGGTTCTAGACTTTTTTGCTGCCTGAGGCAAACTTGTGAGGATGCCCCCCCCCCCCCCCCCGATTTGGAATGATTGCACATCACCTGGAAATGTTCACCCCCAGTATAGGTAGGTAGGTAGCCAGGTATAGGTGCCCCCTTTATAGGGTAGCCACGCATAGTTGCCCTCAGAATAGGTAGCCAATATAGTTGCCCAGTATAGGTAGCTAGTATAGTTGCCCAGGTACAGGTAGCTAGCAGGGGTGCTCGGATACCCCTTTTCAAAATCCGAATTGATCCGGATACCCAGATATCCGGATCAGATATCCGAAACCGAACTTTCAGATATCCGCATTCATGCGGATATCCGAATGCATTATCCGGGTGGATTTGGATACCCGGATAGAAAAACCGGAGTGCCCTTTAAACTGCTTTAAAAACGTGTTTTTTTTTAGGGTAAGTGAGGCATGTAGCATCATTATTTTTAAAAGGGGAACGCTAATTGATGATGTGGGGACTTAAAATACCCCCCCCCAAAAAAAATGGCTGTCAATTAACATTAGGCCTAGGTTCCAGACAGCGGTCGTGCAGCCCACATTGTGTCCAAAGTCCAACCGCACAACTGGGACATGACAGTTTTCAGCCAAGACCCCTCCAAAAAATTATGCAGCAATTGTGTTTTGGGTTAAATATAGGGGGTGTGGCCTGTGGCACCCTGGCCTGGTGGTGGGAGCTGCACAGGCAGCAGGAGCAGGGCAATGCAGCAGCAGCAGGTGAGCATGCCGGACGTGGCAATTGGCACTTAGCAAGCGACACGTGTCACTTGCCACGTGTCACTTGCCAAGTACTTGGCAAGTGACACGTGACACGTGGCAAGTGACACGTGGCAAGTGACACGTGGCAAGTGCAGAGTGGCAGTCAGACAGCAGAGGAGAAGACACTAGTGCACACTAACTGTCACACTGGCACTGCTCACAGCACAACAGTTCTGTAGAAAGCTAGCACAGTAGTACTACTACTTTAACAACTACTAGCACTGACTGCAGTACTACAGTACAAACTACACAATAACACAGTAATCCTATCCCCTAATCCCTAACCTATACCTAAGGCTAATAGCTGGCTAGCAGGCAGCAGCTGGCCTGGTCTGTGCACAGCACACACACAGACACATAGCAGCTGCCTGCAGCACACACTCTGACTGTCACACAAATGACATCAAGCTAATGAATGATTTAACAATAGTGTAGTGATAGTGAAGGGGTTAATCACTGAACAGCTTTAGGTTTATCACTGTACAGCCCTTGCTAGGCCACCAGCACTGGAGCATGTCTCTCAGTGAGCATTCAGCAAGCTAAGACGATATCTATGTCTCATCATGGCAGCCCTCCTTATTATACAGGGGGGCTGGCCAGTGTTCCTTTCTGTGACTGGGTGCCAGGGTTCAGGCTGGGAGCCCTCTGATTGGCTCAATGAGGTCAGGTGGGGCTGGCCAGGGTTCCCCTCTGTGAGTGGTTGCTAGGGCTTCTGCTAGGAGCCCTCTGATTGGCTCAAGGACGTCATCTCCTTAGTTACAGTATTTCAGATCCGGATATCCGCAATATCCGTGAATATCCGCGTTATGCGCCCAAATATCTGCAGATAGCTATCCAGATTTGGGCCCAGGTATCCCGAATCTGGATCTGGTCGGATAGTTGAAAAAAGTTCGGATATCCGGGTTACCCGGATATCCGGAATCCGGATGAGCATCCCTGGTAGCTGGTATAGTTGCTCGAGTATAGGTAGCCAATATTGTTTCCCCCTGTATAGGTAGCCAGTATAGTTGCCCCAGTATAGGTAGTATAGTTGCCCCTAGTATAAGTAATATAGTTGCCCCAGTAGAGGTAGCTAGTATAGTTACCCCAGTATAGGTAGTATAGTTGCCCCAGTATAGGTAGTTAGTATTGTTGCCCCAGTATAGGTAGTATAGTTGCCCCAGTATAGGTTAGCAAGGTAGGTTCCCCTGGCCACCGCTTACCTTCTTAAAAAGCGGCGGCCACCTCTTGCAGTGGGATAGGCTCACAAGTTTCCCATTCCTCCCTAATATAGGATTTCAGAGCTTCTGTGTTTCCCCTTGTTTCATGATGTGCCAAATGGACAGAAAGCAAAGAGTTGTGGTCAATGGATCATGGGGACCCACAGGGGTCAGTACTGGGTCCAGTGCTCTTCAATGTATTTATTAATGACCTAGTGGCAGGGCCGGTTCTAGACTTTTTGCTACCTGAGGCAAACTTTTGAGGATATGCCCCCCTGATTTGGAATGATTGCACATCACCTGGAAATTTTCACCCTCAGTATAGGTAGGTAGGTAGCCAGGTATAGGTGCCCCCTTTATAGGGTAGCCACGCATAGTTGCCCTCAGTATAGGTAGCCAATATAGTTGCCCCAGTATAGGTAGCTAGTATAGTTGCCCCAGTATAGGTAGCCAATATTGTTTTCTCCTGTATAGGTAGCCAGTATAGTTGCTCCAGTATAGGTAGCTAGTATAGTTGCCCCAGTATAGGTAGCTAGTATAGTTGCCCCAGTATAGGTAGTTAGTATAGTTGCTCCCAGTATTAGTAGTTAGTATAGTTGCCCCCAGTATGGGTAGCTAGTATTGTTGCCCCCAGTATAGGTAGTATAGTTGCCCCAGTATAGATAGCTAGTATAGTTGCCCCCATTATAGGTAATATAGTTGCCCCAGTATAGGTAGTATAGTTGCCCCAGTAGAGGTAGCTAGTATAGTTGCCCCCAGTATACAGTGGTGTGAAAAACTATTTGCCCCCTTCCTGATTTCTTATTCTTTTGCATGTTTGTCACACTTAAATGTTTCTGCTCATCAAAAACCGTTAACTATTAGTCAAAGATAACATAATTGAACACAAAATGCAGTTTTAAATGATGATTTGTATTATTTAGTGAGGAAAAAAACCTCAAAACCTACATGGCCCTGTGTGAAAAAGTGATTGCCCCCATTGTTAAAAAATAACTTAAATGTGGTTTATCACACCTGAGTTCAATTTCTGTAGTCACCCCCAGGCCTGATTACTGCCACACCTGTTTCAATCAAGAAATCACTTAAATAGGAGCTATCTGACACAGAGAAGTAGACCAAAAGCACCTCAAAAGCTAGACATCATGCCAAGATCCAAAGAAATTCAGGAACAAATGAGGACAAAATTACTGTAATTGAGATCTATCAGTCTGGTAAAGGTTATAAAGCCATTTCTAAAGCTTTGGGACTCCAGCGAACCACAGTGAGAGTCATTATCCACAAATGGCAAAAACATGGAACAGTGATGAACCTTCCCAGGAGTGGCTGGCCGACCAAAATTACCCCAAGAGCGCAGAGAAAACTCATCCGAGAGGCCACAAAAGGCCCCAGGACAACATCTAAAGAACTGCAGGCCTCACTTGCCTCAATTAAGGTCAGTGTTCACAACTCCACCATAAGAAAGAGACTGGGCGAAAACGGCCTGCATGGCAGATATCCAATGCGCAAACTACTTTTAAGCAAAAAGAACATTAAGGCTCGTCTCAATTTTGCTAAAAAAACATCTCAATGATTGCCAAGACTTGTGGGAAAATACCTTGTGGACCACCGAGACAAAAGTTGAACTTTTTGGAAGGTGCGTGTCCTGTTAAATCTGTCGTAGAAGTAACACAGCATTTCAGCAAAAGAACATCATACCAACAGTAAAATATGGTGGTGGTAGTGTGATGGTGTGGGGTTGTTTTGCTGCTTCAGGACCTGGAAGGCTTGCTGTGATAGATGGAACCATGAATTCTACTGTCTACCAAAAAATCCTGAAGGAGAATGTCCGGCCATCTGTTCATCAACTCAAGCTGAAGCGATCTTGGGTGCTGCAGCAGGACAATGACCCAAAAGACACCAGCAAATCCACCTCTGAATGGCTGAAGAAAAACAAAATGAAGACTTTAGAGTGGCCTAGTCAAAGCCCTGACCTGAATCCTATTGAGATGTTGTGGCATGACCTTAAAAAGGCAGTTCATGCTAGAAAACCCTCAAATAAAGCTGCATTAAAACAATTCTGCAAAGATGAGTGGGCCAAAATTCCTCCAGAGCGCTGTAAAAGACTTGTTGCAAGTTATCGCAAACGCTTGATTGCAGTTATTGCTGCTAAGGGTGGCCCAACCAGTTATTAGGTTCAGGGGGCAATTTCTTTTTCACACAGGGCCATGTAGGTTTTGAGTTTTTTTTCTCACTAAATAATAAAAACCATCATTTAAAACTGCATTTTGTGTTCAATTATGTTATCTTTAACTAATGGTTAACGGTCTTTGATGAGCAGAAACATTTAAGTGTGACAAACATGCAAAAGAATAAGAAATCAGGAAGGGGGCAAATAGTTTTTCACACCACTGTAGGTAGTATAGTTGCCCCTAGTATAGGTAGTATAGGTCCCCCAGTATAGGTAGTATAGTTGCCCCAGTATAGGTAGTTAGTATTGTTGCCCCTAGTAAAGGTAGTATAGTTGCCCCAGTATAGGTAGCAAGGTAGGTTCCCCAGGTCCCCTCCCTCCCTGGCCGCCGCTTACCTTCTTAAAAACTTGCAGTGGGATAGGCTCACCAGGTCCCAGTATAGGTAGTATAGTTGCTCCAGTATAGGAAGCTAGTATATTTGCCCCCAGTATAGATAGTTAGTATAGTTGCCTCCAGTATAGGTAGCTAGTGATTTCTCGCCGGTGATGGGGTTTTACCACAGCTTGCCACAATAAGAGGACTTTATGTACACCTCACCTGCTTATGAAGTCACAGAGAAGGGGGGTAGGTACCACTGGTCAGATGAGGATGGGGGATGAGGATGGGAATGTCACGGCGGCAGTAAGTTGAAATGTTTAAATTTTAGGTCACAAAAAGTATCAAAATGTATTAGATACATTTACAATGGCACGCATTTCTGGTCTCTGCTAAAGTGGCTTAACATAACATTTTTTAGGTAGATAACCACGGTGGCCATTCTAAAGACCTTTATTTGAAAATCTAGAAACCATATGTGATTTCTGGCATTTATGCATAAACCCCATGCTCCCCTCCCATCTGCGTAAAATGTACACCTATTTGTACACCTATTTAAGAAATTGTGGCAGCAGAGATGCCAAGAAGGTTTCTGAAGTTTGCAACAATTAAAGTCAATAAAGGCCCATACACACGTCGGATTTTAGCGAACGACCCGTCGTTTGAACGTTCCGTCGTTCGGACGTTTTCGTGTCAAATCCGACGTGTGTACAGACTATCGTTCGGGTGATAAAACTGGTTACCAACGATCCGCCGGGCGGATCGCTGGTAACCAGTCTTATCACCCGAACGATAGGGCCTTAGGCTCGCCGCGAAACGATCAGGATGTTTGGACATCCCTAATCCGGACTGGTTACAGACAGAAATGTAAATATGTAAATGCTATTTCAATAACATTAAAGAGAATCTGTTAAAATCGCACAAAAGTAAACATACCAGTGCGTTAGGGGACATCTCCTATTACCCTCGGTCACAATTTCGCTGCTCCTCGCCGCATTAAAAGTGGTTAAAAACAGTTTTAAAAAGTTTGTTTATAAACAAACAAAATGGCCACCAAAACAGGAAGTAGGTTGATGTACAGTATGTCCACACATAGAAAATACATCCATACACAAGAAGGCTGTATACACCCTTACTTTTGAATCTCAAGAGATCATTTGTGTGTTTCTTTCCCCCTGCAGCTATCTTCCACTGAAGTGTCAGGCTGTTTCTTCCTGCAGAATGCAGACAGCTCTGCCTGTATGTAATTCCTCAGTATGTGAAAGCCCAGCCAGCTCAGAGGAGGATTTATCCAGCTTGTAAAAGATAAGAGAGAAGAGAGAAGCTGCCCTAATCTAAATAATACACAGGCAGTGTGCAGAGAGGGGCCTGGAGGGGGGAGATGCATCACAGAACCACAACACTGAAGAACTTGGCAGCCTTCCAGACAGAGGCTGACAAGTCTGACAAGAGAGAGAAAAGTTGATTTATTACAGAGATGGTGATAGTAGAACGTGCTGCAGTAAGCCAGAACACATTAGAATAGCTTTTGGAACTTGTAGGATGATAAAAAACAGGATGCAATTTTTGTTACGGAGTCTCTTTAAGTAAAAATGTGGTCTAAGCAGCAATGATGTATTACATTTTCAAGAAAGTGGGGTTGCAGGTAAAGGCAATGCTTGACTTGATGGCAGAATATTGCATACTGTAAAGTGTTCAAAGTGGCATGTAGCAGAATTGCAGATAATGCATATATCTGTAGGAGAAAAAGAGGGACAGGGCACCCTGTTGTAAAGCTTCCTCGGTACTTAGGTGGTTAATTGGAGGGGGACCCTTGGGAAAATGTCAAACTCATTTAGCAACCAAGCATGTGTAATCTCATCCTCTCAACATCCTCCGGACCAGATAATAAAGGGTTTGTTCCCCTTGTGGAAATAACAGGGCATCTAATAACAGTTCAGCTTATCTTGCTTTAGCGTTGACAAATCCTCTAATTTCAAAGATCATAGGACCAGGATAATGTCTGTTCTCATTACCCCTCGGGTTATATTGCAGAATGGAGGCTTCTCATTGGGAGAAGAAGAATCCTGTTACAGAGTTGTATCAAACATTTAACTCTTAAGCAATGGAGGAAGGCTGCATTCTAATCTAAACTATGAAATAAATGAAAGCGTATCATACTCTATTTGAATATAGAGGCAGGCTTATCAACACACTTTTATTTGTAAAGAATTAGTTTATTCCTCTCTGAATTGTTTATTCTGTGCTGTTTGAATCAGTATTATTTTTTTGCTGGATGTAGAAAACTAAAAGCTTCTTGGCTGACAGCTGCTTGTGTCCATCTGAAGACTCCCTTCCCGTCTGCATGTTCTGGGGGGTTAGTGCTATTGTGTTACACAACCCTGCAGCACTTCATTGTGTAACTGCTGATTTCCGACTACCAGTCTGTGTGTATCTCTAAAACCTCATACACGTAGATGACTAAAGTCAGCCGAGGCAACTGATAACGACAGCCGATAGTCAGGCGTGTGTACACTAGCCCCCAACTGCGGCTCCGCAAGTGATCTGCCCAGCAAATCAGCTTGGCCACCTCCTTTGTGCATGCCACAACCCCACCCACTGTGATGTCATGTACGCACCGCTCCATTATCCCTCTCCCTCCCCCCCCCACCGCATAGCCCCAGAACATGTTGTCAGCTACAATGGAATTGGATCCTGATCCTTGATGGGAGACTGCAGTCAGCGGTGTGTATGCACCTTTAATCACGAGAACATCACAGGTCTTCATTTACAGCAACATGGGCAGCTCTCTTCAATTCCAGTACTGCATACTAGACCTTTCCACCCACAGTCTCCTTTACACTAACTTCCCTCTAGTACAGGGATGTCAAACCGGTCCTTCAAGGGCCGGGGTCCTCACACATTTTTGACACAGCTCAAATGAATTGATGGGTCTGAATCAGGAAAGGTGTGGTCCATCAGATAGAACACATTCCTCTCTTTCTCAGTCCATTCTAAACACTGGCATGGATCTGGCCCTCCAGGCCTGGAGTTCGACACCTGTGCTCTAGTACAACATGTTCCAAATTATTATGCAAATCATATTTTTCTCTGATTTCCCTAAGTAGTTGATGCAAGTGGCAGTCGGCATAATTTTTGAATAATCAACCATCAGAGTATTATTTGAATGTTAATGAACAAACCTCCTAATAATAATAACAACAATATGTTTTTCAAACATCAAAAAAACTTAAAAGAAATCTTAAGTGAAAATGAAAAAAACAAGACAAGAACATGTATTTACCTAAGGAGAGGCAAGGCTCTGGGTCCTATAGAGCCTTCCTGGTCCTCTTCTTGTCCCATCATTCTTGCACTGGCTCCCCTGTTAGCAGTCTCCGACCAATCGGTTGGACACTGCTCTCTTCCGCTGAGGGTGGGTTTCGTAAGTCTTCAAGAGCACTCTCGAAGACAAGCCACTCTATACTGCACATGCGCAAGCGCCCTCTCTCTCGCACTCGTGCGTGCGCAGTACAGAGCACTCGGGCATCCCGAAGACTTCCGGAGCCTCCTCTGGCAGGAGTTTTAAACAGAGAAGCCTACAGGGGAACAAGGGTATGAGGAGTGGAACGGGAAGGCTCTGTACCCAGAGACCCGGAGCCTTCCCTCTCCTTAGGTACGTATCAGTTTTTGTTTTTTTAAGGCTTTTTTTAAAGGCTTCTCTTTTTTTTTTCTTTTTTAAGGATACTCTTTAACCATTTAAGGACCGTAGGCTTGCACCCCCTAGTGACCAGGCCATTTTTTTTTACTAATTAGGCCACTGCAGCTTTAAGGGCTCTCTGCAGGGCCGCACAACTCAGCACACAAGTGATTCCCCCCTCCTTTTCTGTCGACCAACAGAAGCTTTCTGTTGGTGGGCTGTGATCGCTGGTGCAGTGTTTGTTTGTTTTATTTATTTATATGTATTTTTTAAATAAATGTTCCTAATCCCCACCCCCCTCCCGCTAGCCAATGACAGCGATCAGCTGTAATAGGCTTCGGCCTATGACAGCCGATCGCTCCTGAGCCTCATAAAGGGACAGCCGTGTCACACAACTGTCCCCAGTACAGCGCTGCCGTAGATCGCAACGCTGTACCATGTAAATAGACGACGGTTTTCGCCACCTAACAGTCTCCTAGCGGCGATCACTGCTTCAAGCAGGGATGTGCACGCGATCCCCTGCAATATCCGCCCCCAGGACTTCACGCCAATTTTTTTTTGAGAGTTTTTGAGATTTTTGAGAGTTTCTGCTTAAATTTGGGAATAGCCTCCCAAAATTTTGGATGTAAACTGCCTCCCACTCTCATAGATCTTTTGCTTGAGGTTGCTCCAAAGGTTCTCAATAGGATTGAGGTCAGGGGAGGATGGGGCAATAGCAGCCAATGACACAAAGGTAATCCTTGCAACATGAAATTTTACATTGTCATGCATGAAGATGATTTCATCTGTGATTGGCCGCTCTGGTGCAAGCACCTTTCAGATTGATTTTTGTACCATGGAAAAGTGGTCAGTCAGAAACTCCTTATACATTTCAGCGGTCATTTTCATACCTTCAAGGATCCTAAAAGGGCCGAACAGCTCTCTTCCCATGATTCCGACCACCTCCTTGCTGACATTGTAGCCTTGTTGAGATGTGGTCGCTGTTAACCATCTATCCACCACTCCATCCATCTGTACCATGAAGAGTTGCATGACACTTATCAGTAAAAAAGACTGTTTGAAAATTAGTCTTCTTGCAGTTCTGGGCCCTCTGCTTGTGTGAACTTAGGTTAGGGGTGGTTGAATAGAAGGTGTATGCACTGAAATCCTGTGGAGATTCCTCCACTTTGGATGTTTGCAGGACTCCGGAGGCACCATCAACTTCAAATATGTGTTTACTGCTTTGGAATGGCATTTTATCAGCTGTTCTCTTAATTTGATGTAGTTTGACAGAACCCTTCCTAATTTTGCCTTTATCTGCACAAACCCATGTGTGCTATGAGTCAGCCACAAATCTTTTAACAGTACGATGATGATGCTTAAGTTTTCGTGCAATATAAAGGTTTTCATACCTTCTCCAAGGCATTCAACTAGTTCACACTTTACAGAAGCAGAGAGATTTTTCTTTCTCATATTGCTTGAAAATAGTGGTCTGCTTAATAATTGTAATGCTTGGGCACTAGGTACTTAGCAGATATACAGAAATCGAGTAGTCGAGGCTAGCCAAAGGTCATACACATATCAGAAACAGCAGTACCAGGAGTCAGACAAAATCAGAGTCATTAACAGGCCGAGGTCTAAACCGAGTATCAGATGACTGTAGTACAGGAAGGATAAGCCAGAGACAGAGTCGTAAACAGGCCGAGGTTAAAACCGAGTATCAGATGTCTGTAGTACAGGAAGGACGAGACTAATCAAAGTGAGGGGCACGCCGGGTCATACACAGGATAACAATCAGGAGAATATACAATATACTATATACCAGACTGATCTAACTAGAGTACATACGTATCGGCAGTGTCTGCATATATATATAGCTCTGAAAACTAGCTGAATTAGGCACAATAGCAAGGCAAGGTCCAGCGCTCAGCATACTGATAGCTATAATGGACACTGGACAACTGACAAGTCAGGACTTAAAGAGAAGCTCCGACCAAGAATTGAACTTTATCCCAATCAGTAGCTGATGCCCCCTTTTACATGAGAAATGTATTCTTTTTCACAAACAGACCATCAACGCTGTATGACTGATATTGTGGTGAAACCCCTCCCATAAGAAACTCTGAGGGCCGTGGTACTCCTGCCAGTTTCCTGTCTGTGAACCTTGTTGCATTGTAGGAAATAGCTGTTTACAGCTGTTTCCAACTGCCAAAAAAGCATGCAGCAGCTACATCACCTGCCAACAGTAAAAATGTCACCATGTAATAAATGTCACAATGTAAATCAGGGATTTAAAAGATTTTACAATGGGCAAACACTGACTAAATCATTTATACATAATTATTGTAAAAATGAAGCACTTTTTTATTACATTATTTTCACTGGAGTTCCTCTTTAAGTACTGAGGTGAAGTAGCAAACCATGCCTCCTGGAACTTCCAGCCATTCAGCAACACTCCTGCATGAGCCAGTGTCAGCTGACTCTACGTCAGCTGACACACCTCACACCCGCCTCCTCAGCCTGTAAAGGCTGTTATGAATCGTGCGCGCCTGGGGACACGGCCGGAACCGCCGCGCCGACTCACACCCGCAGAGGAGCCGGGGATGTCACCAGAGGAGAATGCAGTAAGCGGCTTCCGCCACTGCCCGGAACCGCTAGAGGAGCCACCGGCAGCAGCGTCGGACAGGTTTGTAACATTAATGTAGTTTTTCCTTTAATCGGCCTCACCTGGCAAACTAGCTATCAGAGGTGTCAGAGATTGATTTCAGTAATCAAAAGAGCTCTGAGACACAATACCATCCATGAGTTTAAATGAAAAACAAAATATTTAATCTTTATGACACTTCAATACAATTGACATAATAATTTGGAATGCAGTGTATGTATCCCAGCATTCCTAAGTGTGTCAATTTTCTAGCAACCCTTGCCAAAACTCTTTAAAGGGAAGCCGAGGTGAGAGTAATATTTAAGCTGCTATATGTATTTCCTTTTAAACAATACCAGTTGCCTGGCAGCCCTGCTGATCTATTTGGCTACAGTAGTGTCTGACGTACACCAGGAACAAGCATGCAGCTAATCTTGTCAGTTCTGACAATATTGTCAGAAAACCCTCATCTGCATATGCTTGTTCAGGGTCTATGGCTGAAAAATTAGAGGCAGAGGATCAACAGGACAGCCAGGCAACTTGTATTGCTTAAAAGGAAATAAATATGGCAGCCTCCATATAACTCTTACCTCGGGTTCACTTTAAGCACTAAAAGGAACAATGCATTTAACAGGTGCTGCTGGCCTCCTTCTTCAGGTGCCTGTATCAGGAACTATGTCAGCCTGAGTGCCTCTCTTGAGCTCTGCTTGTACCAATAATATTGGTTCTTCCTTCAAGAGAGGTAAGATTTATACTGCCTCTCATATGCACAGCTGTTCCTCAGAAACATATAAACCGGGCACCTCCACCAGTGTTATTGTCCGGTCCCATACCACTGAAAGGGGTTGATAGTTATTTATTCCCCTAGGAGACTCAGCGGAGAAGCCATCAACCAGCACCTGCACCGCAGACTTGAAAAACCGAGCATGGACAGTTATCTCCCACAGGCTCTGACTGTGGCTGCAAGTTATTGTATACACTATCTTACATTACGCCATCCAACAACCAGGGCCGGCCCGCTCATGAGGCGGGGTGAAACATTTGCCTCAGGTGGCAAACTTCAAAGGGCGGCAACCGCCCGGGGGGGCCGGCCGCCGAGCCGGAGGGGTAGCGGGCAGGTTGGGGGTATTGGGCCTAGCGGTGGGGAGGGGGGTTGGACCCCCCCTCCCTCGCCTGGGTCCCCCGATCTGCGCTCCCCTCCAGCCTGTAATTAGGAAGCTGCTGCCAGATCGTAAGAGGCACGGGCGGGGAGGACTCACCTTTTCCGCGTTCCAGCGAGCGCTCCACTGACGTCACTTCCTGCATCGCCGCCCACTGTATTGTAAGTGGACGGCGATGCAGGAAGTGACGTCAATGGAGCGCACGATGGAACGCGGAAAAGGTGAGTCCTACCCGCCCGTGCCTCTTACGATCTGGCAGCAGCTTCCTAATTACAGGCTGGAGGGGAGCGCAGATCGGGGGACCCAGGCGAGGGAGGGGGGGGGTCGGACCCCCCTCCCCACCGCTAGGCCCAATACCCCCGACCTGCCAGCTACGGACGGGCGGGGGGGTGGGGTGGGGGTGACGGCAGCAGTTCTGCTAAATTTGCCTCAGGCGGCAAAAAGTGACGGGCCGGCCCTGCCAACAACCCACAATACTGCACCACTGTGCTCCTGGTTTCTCATTTTCCATATTCTCTGAGGTTACTTCTAACTGCCAAGAACAACCCCCTTAGTCATGCTCAACTGGGGCATTGCATTGCGTTGCCTGCCCTGTTAAAAAGCATCACAACGCAACAAAGAGGAACGTTGCATTGTGGGATACATGTGCGATGCAATGCATACAGTGAAGCATACAGGTAATGAAAGGAATGCTTCTTAGCAACTGTACACGCGCACACTCTTCGGTATGGCACAGCAAGCCTCTGGATTCCATTGCACTGTACTACTAAAGCACTAAGTGAACCTACCATTACAATATAATTGTGCATTTGCAATGCAATCATTTTGTCCAACGCAATGCACCACAAAGCCCCAGTAAGGGCAGACCCGGATTGTCCACAAGGCAAACCTAGGCAGTTGCCTAGGGCCTGGAGAGAGTGTAGGGGCCCGGTGGACGCCAGCCCCTTCCACACTAAAAAAAAGGTAGTTAATCACTGGCGGTGGGACAAAACTGCTATCTTGCCTACAGCCCCATTTCATCTTAGTCCTTTTCTGCGTAAGGGTGTACAGAATTTCAGAAATAAGTATGTATAGAAGTTGTGAAACTAATAAGTCATACTGGTTAGAAAAAGATTCTAGTATGTAGTATGTGTGTGACAGGTCTTGGTATGCCAACACTACTAGGGGGGGGTTGTTTTAGTTTGCTATCCCTGCTAAGCAGACGCAAAAACAAAAATTTAGTCAGGTTCTCAAAGTACTCCTTAGTATTTTGTTACCATGGGGACCTTGAAACACGGTAAAAACACTGTAAAAATAAATATATTAGATATGTTCTAACTCTACAAGCAGTCTGATTTTTACAGAGATGGCAAACATAAACATGTCATTATCTTTCACAACTATGGAGCAGACCCATATTATTACAGACATCACACATTGCTACTGAGTCATATTTTAAAGCAGGATTTCATGTTTGGAGTTGTGCCTCAGGCCACCGTGGTGTAAAATGAGTCTGAGCTGGCAGCCCAGGGGTTAAGGGTGGCACAGCTGGTGGTAGACACAGGTTCTGGCAGCGTGCCAGGCACAGCTCTCTGAAGACAGGGCTAACCCCTGCTAATAGCTGTGAAGGGTGATTAAATGCAGCTGCCTCCATGCAGAACCTTTCAGGGGATCCCCTTTCAGATGCCTCTCATCATTTACCCTTTCCGTACCTCACACATTTTTAGTGATCAGAAATGACCTTACACAAAGCTGTCTAGACGGCACTTGCTTTGGTGAATTAGCGCTACCTAAACTGTGAATGCCTTATCAGGTGTGGGCTGAGGGGACGTGTCTGGGTGGTAGGTTTTGCAGGCCGTGCTGGAACACTGTAATAAGCTTACAATAGATGTAAGAACAACAATAAAGAAAGCAATGAGGGGTTTTCAGAAAAGAATGTGAAATTCACTCTGCTGGTCAGCCACATAGCATGCAATCCACCAAATGTCATATTTCACCTCATGCACAGAGGTCCTGTGTCTTCCTACTGAACTTTTACCTTAGCAGGCTGCCGCAGACACATGCATGTCCTGCGATTTCCCTAATCACAATTGCTCCAGGGGGTCTGCTTCATCCACTTACATTTGCAAAGCGTTTTGGGAAATCGCTCAGTATTAAAATCAATCCCAAAATGCTTCCAAAAACCGCTCCAGTGGGTCCCAGCCCTAATGAGTGCTTTGTAACGTGCACGGCAATATTCACAGTGTTGCGGATGTGGTGTATCGGTGAGCTAAACCCCAACGCACTGCATGCAAAATGCACACATTAACAGTCACAGTGAAGCATACTTTTTATTGACTGTATGTTTCACTGTTTGCAATGCCATGATCGGATAACGTGGAATGACTTTTACATTCCATTGCATTCTAAGATGTGCTGCCATTCTTTTTTTACCTTTTTTTTTTTTTTTACCCCTGTGCATAATTTTGTATGTTTCTTTCTTCTGGGTTGGGGGGTGGTTGTGGGCGTTGCTCCCGGGTGGTGAGAGGTCCTGGGGCACAGCTAATGTTGTACCCCGTCCCTTTTTTATTGTTTAGCTACTCCCAGGTCAGCTGCATCCATGTTCCCAAATCTTTACATTTTTAACGTAGGCCTCTTTTCCAGGGACTTTTGAGCAGTGTGTTCGGCAATCAGTTACCAGGCAGCAACAAGCAGTTACTAGGCAGCAGTGAGCAGTTGTGAGAGTTTGAGAGGCATTTCACTGCCTATCAACACTCTGTGGAAAAGAGGCCTTAGGCCTCCTTTCCACAGACTGTTGTAACTGCTCACTGCTGCCTGGTAACTGCTTGCTGAGCACACAGCTCAACAGTCCGTGGAAAAGAGGCCTTAGAGTAGGAGTAGGGCGGGACCTGAGAGAAGCCTGCATGAGGCGTCTCTGTTAACATTGCTTTGCAACGTGTGGAACTGATGTCTCTCCTAAAAAGTAAAAGGCGAGGTCCCCTTTAGGCCTCTTTTCCACGGACAGTTAATAGGCACTGAAATGCCTTTCAAACTCTCACAACTGCTTGCTGCTGCCTGGTAGTAGTATGCTCACTACTGCCTGGTATCTGCTTGCTGAACACACAGTTCAACAGTCCGTGGAAAAGAGGCCTAAGTTGCAGTAGTGTGAGTTGCATTTACAGTATTTTTAGCACCTGTTTCAGTTGTAATGAGCATAATTGTGCCTTTAAGAGCCTCTGCAGCCCTATGCAGCCAGTGTCAGTCAGGTGCTGCTTAGTCCAAGATGCCCTGCCATTCTTTTTTTCTCTTTTATCATAAGCCTATACAAAAAGGTTATCATAGGGGCTTAGCTTATATCATGCTATATCATGCTAAGCCAAGCCCTTTCTGGTTAATACCACCCGCCAGGACCTAGTCATGTTGAAACTGGTGCCAAAAGACTACGGTAGGGTTTACACTTCTATCCACAAAAAAATTACAATTGTTTTGTCGTTTAAACATGTGTTATCCACAGTCAGCAGCTAATTATTGGCAATATAAATCACACTGCCTCATTGTTAGCTTCTTCTAAACAACCTGCAAAAAATGTATATACTTACCTAAGGAAAGATGCAAAACTGTCTGTGGCTGTGTCCCACGCAACTTTGCCTCTCCAACGACCTCAGCCGTACTCCACACTCCTACATGCGGCTTAGCGTGGTGACATCTTAGGACAGAGCTGCAGCACTTAAAAACTGCAGTGTTCTGCCTATGCATGCCTGCTCGCCCATACAGGTTTCTCCATAAATGTATACATTTTTTGTTTGCCGGGCCTGCCTCTCCAGAGTGCGAATTCCCAGACCCCTGTGTGCATTGGCTTTAAAAGAACAGAAGAATCTATGAGCCCAATATGGTGTAGTACGTCAGATGAGTAGAGTAATATAGTGTGAAAGAACGGTATTATATTCACAAGTATGGGTCACTGCACAGGCAACCACTGATCAGGCAGGTGGGGAGAATTTTAACCTGACCCCACTCAGGTAATAAAAAGTCGCTCTCTGTAGATAGAAGAAAATGGGGATACACCCCTCCACCAAGGGTGGACTAGATCAACAATAAAACAGGTATAACAGAGGCGCCAACAAGGATAAAATAATTAAAATGCGCTTAAAAGCAGGGAAGTAGGTGAACTCACCTCCCTCAGGTAAACAATGACCAAACAATAAGCCATTATTATAATAACAGTAATGTTTAATAGAACATCTCCAAGTGTGCAACGTGTTTCACGGGTCACTGTCCCGCTTCATCAGACAATCAATTTTGGAGAACACAATGGTAGGTCAATATCTGGGCCAAGCGCCTCTGTAGGGCCTCTGTACTACAGAGGCGCTTGGCACTCCAATGCGATTATAATAATCAAATTGGATAGTCGATCGGTCGCCTGATGTATGGGCACCTTTACCGTTCACTACGCAGGGGGAGCACTGATAAATATAAGAATGTAAATCAGGGTGAAAAAAGATTTTACGATGGGCAAACATTGACTTAAATGATTTATAAATGAGTATTGTAAAAAATAAGCAATTATATTCAGTAAGTTATATTCAGTAAAGCTAAGAAATCGCTGTCAGGGCCTGCAGCAGTAGTGCACCGTGACCACAATATACAAATACAATACAGAAAAGGTGTCTGATTGAAACAATCTTGTTTTTATTTGGATAAAGATCTTTTGATATTTTTTCAAATGTTTTCTTTTCGCTCACACCGGTCAAATCTTTCCATGGAAAGAAAAGTTCGGTCAAGTACCGCGGAATTGGTTTCTGGATGTAAATGTTGTAAAGGTGGCCCAAATGGCAGAGACTTTGCCGGCAATTCTTTATGTCTTTGTCTAGGAACAGTTATTGTTTTAGGCTGACTGTTTTGCAGAGGAATTCAGCTGCACAGAATAGTTGATTTGGTATGTTTTTAGTGGATGATATTTCTTCTAATGTAAGATTTTATTTAATTGGTATTGCAGTCTGGTATTGCTTGAAGTGGTGAGCAAGTAGAGATTTATACTCTCCTGAATGAGATTTATGCTATTGTCTTTCAAGTCTTTGCTGTAAATTTGGTATGCAGTACAGCATAGAATTCTGTAGAAACAATATGTAATAGAAGTCTACTGGAGTATATGGGTCTATTGGTCTGTGCAGAAGGACCTGAAAATCTAGACTGGAGAGCACAAAGTTGGAGGGGTGACGCAGCACCCTAGGCAAAATGGTATAGAAGACAAAAGCGGGAGCCCAAATAGTGTAGTGTGTTAGATAGGTAAAGCGTGAAGAAAATAAATTTGAAATACTACTCACAAAGGCGGGTTGCAAGGGGGCAACCAACCGCAGGAAGCAGGTGGAGACAAAGGCCTCAATTCACTAAGATAATGCTGGAGATAATAAGGCAAGAGAAAACTTACCTCCACATAGTGAGAGAGTTATCTTATCTCTTCATTCCTTAGGTTACCTCTTCTGTAGTTAATTTACCTCTTCTGTAGTTAATTTACCTCCTCTGTAGTTAATTTATCTCCTCTGTAGTTATTTTCACACGCAGTTAATTAGCAGCCTGTCTTTAACTCTGGAGTTATTTTAAGGATTAAAGAGTTAACTTAAAGACAGAAGAGTTAACTTTAGGTTTGCCTGAGGTAAAATGTTTCCTGAATACTACGGCCTCAATTCACTAAGATCATGCTGGAGATAATAAGGCAAGAGAAAACTTACCTCCACACAGTAAGAGAGTTATCTTATCTCTTCATTCCTTACGTTACCTCTTCTGTAGTTAATTTACCTCCTCTGTGGTTAATTTACCTCCTCTGTAGTTAAGTTAAGTCAGACTCTCTTTAAGTCACCAGCAAGAAAGAAAATACTAAAGGTCCGTACACACGCCGGACTTTAGGCAACGACGGGTCCGTCGTTGCCTCCCGCTGGGTGGGCGTGCCAGCGACAGTCCGGCGTGTGTACGCTCTGTCGTCAGACTGATACGGCTGTTTCTGAGCGATCCGCCGGACGACAGAGCGTACACACGCCGGACTGTCGCTGGCACGCCCACCCAGCGGGAGGCAACGACGGACCCGTCGTTGCCTAAAGTCCGGCGTGTGTACGGACCTTTAGAATAATTTTGACAGTACTTTTTCACCTACTTTTTTGTACTTTTTCAATTGCAGATTGCTGTTTAAAATAGACTTTTATAAAGCTTCTGCCCAACATCCATTCATACATTGGCCTCAATTCACTAAGATCATGCTGGAGATAATAAGGCAAGAGAAAACTTACCTCCACACAGTGAGAGTTATCTTATCTCTTCATTCCTTACGTTACCTCCTCTGTAGTTAATTTACCTCTTCTATAGTTAATTTACCTCCTCTGTAGTTATTTTCACACGCAGTTAATGAACAGCCTGTCTTTAACTCTGGAGTTATTTTAAGGATTGCAGAGTTAACTTAAAGACAGAAGAGTTAACTTTAGGTTTGCCTGAGGTAAAATGTTACCTGAATACTACATGCCTTATCACCATGGTAACAACTCTAGAAGAGTTATTAAAGACAGGAGATAAGCTTAGTGAATTGAGGCCTACATGCCTTATCACCATGGTAACAACTCTAGAAGAGTTATTAAAGACAGGAGATAAGCTTAATGAATTGAGGCCAATTATTTCGACTCCACTCGAGGTGGTCCAGGCGGACCTGGATGTGGTCGCTCTCCTTATGAAAAGTGACAGTGAACCTCTGTGGTAAGGACCACAGGTGTTTTGTCTCAACCCCTACAACAGGGGACGTTGGGGGTAAGTTAAGCACAGTTAAAGGGAAAGAGCCTAATATGTATAAAATGGATTAAAACCAGTTTAAAATCGAAAGGTGCCAATTAGAAGAAAAACCAATAGCAAAGGGAACCACTCTCCCTTTGCTATTGTTTTTTCTTCTAATTGGCTCTGTGATTAGCTTGAGGAAGCGGGCTGAGACCCGCGAAACGCGTTGCCTGTGCTAAATAAAATTCTATGTTCATACAAGAATTTCATTATTGGGTAAGCCACCTTACCCTTTTTCGATTTTAAACTGATTTTAATCCATTTTATACATACCAGAGCACCTCTTTCCCTTTAACTAGGCTGGAGAGCAATCTCCTAGATGTTACACAACAGGAAGTAAGAGGTGCCCAGAAATGTATAAAACTGATATACATTTCTAAATGTCTCTGACTTCCCATTGTGCTTATCACCCTCCTTTGGAGAGAGCGACCACGTCCAGTAGTTTCTGGACACCCAAGTGGAGTCAGGTTTATTAATCTCCTCAAGGGGTTGGTTGCCCATTTTGCAACCTACCTTTGTGAGTACCATTTTCCTTTTTCCACACGTTGCTTCATTTGGTGACATATTGTGCTATTTGCACTCTTATTCTCTCTGTGCTTCTTTTTCAAGGTTTTCAATGATATACTGTTTTTTAAATTTATTTAAGTGTTGACTAGATGTCCAGTAAGGCTTCAGTAGCCTACACACAAACTATGGCACCTTACTGCATGACTAATTCCAGCTGATGGAAAAACAGTCAGCACTGTCCATTATCTGATTTTGCTACAGAGTCTTCCAGCAGGCAGCACATGGCAATTATACCTGTATAATACTGGCCTTTAGTGCCCTTAAAGAGGAACTCCAGTGAACATTTTAGTGTTGGCAGGTGATGTAGCTGCTGCATGGTTTTTGGCAGTTGGAAACAGCTGTAACAGCTATTTTCCACAATGCAACAAGGTTCACAGACAGGAAACTGCCAAAAAAGTACGAACTTTTCTTGTGGGAGGGGTTTCTTGTGGGAGGGGTTTCACCACAATATCATTCATACAGCGCCCCCTGATGGTCTTTCTCACGTAAAAGGTGTATCAGCTACTGATTGGGATAATGTCGATTTTTGGTCGGAGTTTCTCTTTAATGTGCAAAGAGAGATGAAGCAGGCATGCAGGTTCCCTTTAGCTCTAGTTACCAGCCCTCTATGCCTGTCAACTGTTTGAAAATATCTTGCAAGAAGGGGGTGAGAGAAAGTGAACAAAGCTGCCGTTCCCTCATAGTACACCATTGTGCTGGGCATACATCTCTTGGTAGACCCCAAATCCCAGTGAGGTTCCTTGTAATGAAGGGTGTCTGTTTAAGGTGCTTTTGGTGCTACCTGCATCATCGCAGTAGGCTAGACCAAGATATGGGTCCAAAGAACCCCAAAGATTTCTAACAACATTAGAAATAAACAAAAGGTTACAGCCTACTGTGTATTTATTCACTTTGTACAGTTATGTCAAATGAATAAGGGTATTAATCCTTACACACATGTAGATCAGGCCAGTCAGGGCTGCCTTTGCTGCGAATCTTGCATGTGTACAGCAGCCCACAACCTTCTGCTCTGCGATGGTCAATACACCTGACAGATTGACTCAGCCAAGCGCAGGCTGAGAGTATTGCTCTCCTGCTTACACCGCTCCATCCTGTGTCATCCCATGTTCCCCTCACCCCTTCTTAGCAACAGGCTAGCAATGCCTTTGTACAGCCTCAGCGCCAAACTGTTGCCTGAGGGATTGAATCCCAATTCCTGTCTGGCGACATTCCTCTTACAAGTGTAAGGGCTTGGACCCACTATGGGCTCTTTGGGACAATTCCCGAAGTGATCACAATTTGGCTATTGTTTCCACTGATGCTATTGCTGCGGAATCGCTCCAAAAATGCTGCAAGCAGCATTTTGCGATCACTCTGCTATCGCAGCACTACTAGTGAGACCACCCCCATAGGGATCCACTGGAGTAGCGCTTTGCCGAACGCTGGCGATTGGCAAGTGCAACTAAAGCACTCCTAGTGGGTCCTAGCCCTAAGAGGCTCTAGGATAAGCTGGGGGTGTGTGTCTTTTCTTATCTAATCTCTCCAGTACCAGCCATATAGTATCATGATTTCTTGCAAGTAATCATCATTGCCTAGGAAATGCACGGCTTGGCCAAACATTGTCAGTTTACACCTGCTTCACGGAGGTCTTAAGTTAGTCCTTAACCACTTCACCCCAAAGGGGGTTTTACCCTAATGAACAAGAGCGGTTTTCACCTTTCAGTGCTCATCCCTTTCATTTGCTAATAGCTTAATCACTACTAATCACAATGAAATGATCTCTATCTTGTGTTTTTTCACCAACAATTGGGCTTCTTGGGGTGATATTTGTTTTCAGTAATTACTTTATTTTCTATGCATTTTAAAGGGGAAAACAAGGAAAAAATGAAAAAAAAAAATACACTATTTCTCAAATGTCATCTCCTATAGTTTTCATATAAAAACTGCTACTGTGCATAAATCCCACACATTTCATCTGCCTATTTGTCCTGGTTATCACAAGATTTTAATTATGTCCCTAGTACAAAGTATGGTGGTAATATATTATTTGGAAATAAAGGTGTATTTTTTCTATGGTGTTTTTTTTTTACCCTATTTTCACGTGCACACCTGCGGGAATGCACCTGCGGAAGAGCGCACGTGCATACTGCACTTGCATGCACACAGCGGCAGCAGTACTATGTGACTTATAAAAACGTCCTGGAGTTGTTAAGAGGCTCTAGCAGGACGTTTTTAAGTCAGTCATTAAGTGGTTAACTACTGCATGAAAGGCAGCTGGAAAGCTGTCATAAATTATTCTCTAATAGTAAATTAGATCAGTTTTAAAAAATAATTAGGCACAAACTAACACACAACTTTTCCAGTGGTTGCTTAATATTATTGAATCATGGGATAAATTGAAGTCAGCAAACACAGAAAGTTTAGTGTGCCATCCTGATATCCATTGACATTGTTTGGTGCCTTTAGACAACTGAAAATTGGATGAGGTGATATGACTACACCACTGCCCTCAATACAGAAATTCCTTGCCGTTCTGTTAATGTACTGTAGATGTGTGTAGAGTTTACCTCTTTGAGTGGCAGACTTGGGAGCTTGTATAAAACCCATAGTAATCTAAATTAGGAATTCTTTTCAAATTTTCAGATGCAGTCATAAATACTGACACTGGTGTCCCCCAGGCTGATCCATCCTGAACAAAGCAGAGTTAATATAATCAACAGTGTGTGCGCTCCTGCTAGAATACTGAGCAGCCTCCAATAGGAAGATAGTATTTAAAAAAGAAATCCAAAAGGGGGCGATTTACAGCCCACAGAGAAAGGTCTGGATTGTAGCACTAACTTAGGGCACACAGCTGTACCACCTGCATTTCTACATGTCTTTTACAGATGAATAGACACCTGGCATGAGACAAATACAGAGGCTGCCACTGCCAAAACATTCTAGTACTTCTTAAAGGCACCAGCAATAGTAGTCTTTATATTTCTAAGATGCATTTAAATCAAACTTGAATTGATCGGAAAGAAGAATCAAAACAAAACAAAAAAAATCACAAATACAAAGTATCCACTGGGTAAAGCAACTGACAATGGCTCTATCTGCTACTACCATTTATCAAAAGTGACATTCCATGACGTGGCCACCTAGCCCACCAGCTCCTCCACTACCTTCCCAGCATCATGACCAGTTGCTAGGGACAAATTTGGCCAGGTGGTAAGTGACAACAATAGCTGTTTTAATTCAGGGTTGCTATAAGAATAGATTGCTTCTATCCTAAGGTGTCCATTATCCTTAAAGGACTTCTGAAGTGAAAGATGTAATCTATTTTTTACTCACCTGGGGCTACTTCCAGCCCTTCGCAGCTGTCTCAGTCCCTCGCCACAACTCTGGTTCTACTCGGTGTCCCTGCTGGCCGGTCGTAATGATCGCGACCTGTCGGCCGGGTCGGTTATTCTGCGCCTGCGCGGGTACTGATGCCTGAGTGTCCATGAAGTCTGGCGAGTACTGTGCCTGCACGGTAATTGTGTGCAGGTGAAATAGCTGCTAGATGATATGGACACGCAGGCGCAGAAGAACCAACCCCACTGGCGGGTCATGATCATTACGGCCGGCCAGGGGGGACACCGAGGAGGACCGGTGCTGCGGTGAGGGGCTGAGACGGCTGCAAGGGGCTGGAAGAAGCCCCGGGTAAGTAAAAAATAGATTACATGTTTCACCTCAGAAGATCTTTAAGGTGTCTATTAACAATCCAATTTCCCGATCGTTGCGATCGATGGGGCTCACGGAAGGGAAAATGATAAGTAATGTGATAAGACTAAAATAATTGTTCCAAATTTTGGATCAAAGTAACGACTGATAGAACAATAGTTCTTTGTCGATCTGCACCATTAGTGGCACCTGATGCATTGTACAGTCATTCATTAGGGAGATTGTACCATTAATGAGCACCTTTAGAAGAATGAGAGTTAAAGCTTAAAGTGTGTTGCCTTCTTAAAACAGAAGTTATTTGCTATAATTCAGCCTTAAAGAGAATCTGTATTGTTAAAATCGCACAAAAGTAAACATACCAGTGCGTTAGGGGACATCTCCTATTACCCTCTGTCACAATTTCGCCGCTCCTCGCCGCATTAAAAGTGGTTAAAAACAGTTTTAAAAAGTTTGTTTATAAACAAACAAAATGGCCACTAAAACAGGAAGTAGGTTGATGTACAGTATGTCCACACATAGAAAATACATCCATACACAAGCAGGCTGTATACAGCCTTCCTTTTGTATCTCAAGAGATCATTATACACAGGCAGTGTGCATAGAGGGGCCAGGAAAGGGGAGATGCATCACAGAACCACAACACTGAAGAACTTGGCAGCCTTCCAGACACAGGCTGACAAGTCTGACAAGAGAGAGATAAGTTGATTTATTACAGAGACTGTGATAGTGGAAAGTGCTGCAGTAAGCCAGAACACATTAGAATAGCTTTTGGAACTTGTAGGATGATAAAAAACAGGATGTAATTTTTGTTACGGAGTCTCTTTAAGTGAACTTCTGTGGTTATCTACAATGCAACACAACTGAATATGCAAATTATCTCTTTATGCCCCTGAATCCATGCTTACATCCAGAACCGCTGGTGTATAGCAAACCTGTAGCTGTAAATTTTACAGAGCCACACCAACCTCACATGCAGACAGCCTGTTTCACACTTCCGGTCCTCTTTAGTGCATGGCAGGGATTGATGTTGCTCTATGGCATAGGGTTTGGACCACAGAGTAACCAAGCAGCTCGGGGTGACCCAAAACCTCTTAGTCCCTGAAGCCAAACTTACATCCAGAACCACTAGTGTATAGCAAGCCTATAGCTTTAACTTTTTCAGAGCCACTTGCCCCTGAAGCCAGGCTTACAGTACACCCAGAACCACTGGTGTATAGCAAACCTATAGCTTTAACTTTTACAGAGCCAGAGGTAAGAGTGACATGCGGCCCAGGTGTTAAGTTGTGGAGTAAAGATTCAATAGTTTAATGTGGACTTGATGTTCTAGGAAGCTCACACAGCTGCCTGGCCTTTTTGTTAAATGTGATCTTTTCCGGAGCCCCGGAGAGACACTGCGCTACACTACCTGCCCTTCCTTGCACTGAAGGTACTGGCACAGCTCCTACTGACACCACAGTATTGCCTAAGCACCAATGTAGAAGTCAGAAGAGGGTCACGAGAGGGAGATGTTAACCCTTGTGATACCCTTCGGGGTGGAGAAGTTATCAGGACTAAAGATATCATTTTAAGAAGCAGCTAGACGCAAACATTACACACGTGGCTAAGAGTTACAGGAGGCTCCTCCAGGAATTCACAGGGAATTCCCAGAAAACTCACCACGCACTTTACCATTTGGAGTTTACCATACAAAACTCTTTCATAAAAAGTATAAATGCTTTTATACATTTTATGAGCTTCAAAATTAGGTCAGAATGGTAAAACCTCCAGGAATTCCTGGCAGAACCTGATTTTATAAACCTGTCTTCATCGAAATTGCTGAATATTTCCTGTCAATTTGCTGAAGCTTTATGTACAAAGTTACATTTTAATGTTGTAGATAACTAGGAGCACACTACTGTCTGATGGCGCCACAGCGCAATGTTTTATGCTGAGATTGTCATCATCCATCATCTATTAATTTTGTAACGTAAAACAATGAATCTTTCATATCATACAATATAAAATAACTGCTTTGCTGTGCCAGTGAACACTAACCGCCCTCCTCTAGCATAATGCTATCTACAGTATATGGCTAGCACTAATCCCCCTAGTGTTTTCCTATCTATATGTCTAATGTCTAACATTTAACACACACACAGCATATCCATATCTAATGCTTAGCACTAATTCCCCCCCCCCCCCGTGTTCTCTTATCTAAATGTCTAACTGTAACCCCGCCAGCATATCCCTATATATATGCCTAGCACTACCTCCCTAGTGTTCTGATATCTATATGCCTAACATAAACCCACCTCCCCTAGCCTTCATCCATCTTATATGCCTACCCCCCTACCCTTAGCATATTCCGATCTATATGCCTATCACTAACCCTCCTAGTGTTCTGATACCTATGTGCCTAACACTAACCTCCCCTCCCCTAGCTTTCACCTATCTTATATGCCTAACACTACCCCTCCCCCTTCCCCTAGCATATCCCTATACATATGCCTAGCACCAACCCCCCTAGTGTTCTGATATCTATATGCCTAACATAAACCCACCTCCCCTAGCTTTCATCCATCTTATATGCCTAACACTACCCCCCCTACCCTTAGCATATCCCGATCTATATGCCTATCACGAACCCTCCTAGTGTTCTGATACCTATGTGCCTAACACTAACCCCCCCTCCCCTAGCTATCACCTATCTTATATGCCTAACACTACCCCTCCCCCTTCCCCTAGCATATCCCTATACATATGCCTAGCACCAACCCCCCTAGTGTTCTGATATCTATATGCCTAACATAAACCCACCTCCCCTAGCTTTCATCCATCTTATATGCCTAACACTACCCCCCCTACCCTTAGCATATCCCTATACATATGCCTATCACCAACCCCCCTTCTGTTCTGATATCTATATGCCTAGCTTTTAACCTCTTATATGCCTAACCCCCCTCCCCCACCCTAGCTTTCCTCTATACATATGCCTAACACTAACACTAACCCTCCAGTATAGCCTTATCTATATGCCTAACAATAACCCCCCCCCCCCAGCTTTCCCCTATCTATATGCTTAACACTAACCCCTTCTCTTAGCATATCTCTATCTATACGTCTCCCCCTACACTATCCTCTAACACCAACCCACGGAGCTCAGCTGTATCATAGCCGAGACCCAGACCTATAAACTAATAGTAACCCACAGAGTTCAGCTATATTGTAGCTGAGCCCTGGTGCCGCATACCCATAACCAGAGCTTGGCTATATAATAGACCCCCCGCACCGAAATACTGACCGCCGTCACTTGGCTACACTGTAGCAGAGCACCTGGTATTGAATAGCCAGTGCCCAAAATAGGCACCAAGTGCCCCATAGCCACAAATTTTCATTGTGGTCTAAGACAGCACCTAAAATTGCCCAGGCGGTGCACCTTATTGGTTTGTGAGGATCATAATCAGCTAATAATGATTACGTGAAATGTTACGTACATTTCCACAATTATGCCTATATGTAATTACAAATTGTTCATTGAATTGATTTTGTATAATGATTTGTAATCACGCATGAATTTCCACGTAATTTGCAATTTTTCAAAAAGACCTTTTAGTTTTTGAGAAAATCTATTTTAAAAATGCAAACAAAAATGGTTTTGAAACTCAGAAAAATTAGTTTAAAAACAATTTTTCTTTGTATTTTTAAAATCGATTTACTCAGATACTACAAGGTCTTTTGAACAATTCTTATTTTTTTAACTTGTACCCACTACTCTCCTGAACATATGTAGCAATTTTGGTAGCAATAGCATGTATAGGGGCTTTGCTATTCACTGCCAAAATCAGCCCGAAATTACACGTAAAGTACGCAGAAATCCATGCGTAATTACGAATGCTTACAATTTCATACAAAATTAATTACGCTTCTCCCCTAAATTTCACATTACGATTACGATGCGCAATTGTGAATTACAATGCGTAATTAAACATAGGTGTAATTTCTGCTCATCGCTAATTGTTACCCAATTCTGTTGATTTCCTAAAGTTCAGGCAATATTATATCTATAAGGATCTGTTCACTTATTTTTGGCCAATACACTGTAAACTATTTTCTAGCTGGGGATCAACCTCTGTTGATAACCCTTTAATGTCTGCAGAAGCTGCGAGACCTCACTCATTTATCCATTTGTATACGGGAAAAACTAGATGCCAATTCCATGAAACAGGAACTGAAGATTCTGCAGCTGTAGCCACCAAGGACAGATGGCTCTATGCACAAGTAAAATCATGCTACTAGGATATGGAGAACATGGCAGAGATGGGATCAATCAGAGAAAAACTCTCTTCAGGTTTACTTACTGATGTCTGAGCTTAGTTATGTGATACAGTGTGGCATAAAGTCATACCGGCTCACTTCCTCATATATTACCTTTATTCCAATGATGTTAGTGTGAGATCTCTTCCTTAGACATTATCGTCCTTAATTATATATAATGATGCTGCTCTTATCCTTTTTTCTTCTTTGCCATCACGCAAGAAGAGATATTGGGCCTGATCCAATTCACTTTTTCTACCAAGTTTTTTTCTAGGAGATCATTTTAATCTTTTTAATTGAAAAAGTAACAAAAAGTAGGTGAAAAAGTACTGTCAGAAATGTTCAGAGTTTTTTCTTGCTTGCTGGTGACATTAAAGGCATTTTATTGATAAGACGTGAAATATCCCGTAGGAGAAAATGTCGGATAAAAAGCGAATTGGATTGGGCCCATGGTATGTCAAAAGAATAAGCTAAATTAAATAATGCTTCCTTATATGGTTTATCTTCCCAATATGGGTTATCTATTATATCTAAATACATAATAGAATTATCTATAGGTGTGCCATTGACTTGATTTTTTTTACCAGATTCCCTCTTGATTGTATTGCTTCATTCCTTGATTTGGCCATAGATATTAGGATGTGGTTGTAATTGGTGGCTAAATGGTCAGCCATTTCGGCATGATCTATAGGAATATGTCTATATCTATAATGAACCGTGTTTATGGACAGTACAAGATGATGATATGCTGTGTGTTTTCCATGTGAAAGTTTGATATCTGTAATTAGTTAAAAAAATAATAATATTGTTGGGGACAGGATATTGGGACCTTTATCTCCAGCATGGTGTCTGCATTATATAATGTAGTGCCTTCCCTGCACTTTATACCTTTGTTCCTTAGATCCAAACATGTTGGTTCTTTACAGTAAGTGTGGTTAAGATGTGGAATACCGTTACACAGGAAGGTGTTACAGCTAATTCTTTATCCACATTTGAAAGATGTGTGGATGCTTTTCTTCCAGTGAAGGGAATCCCCCAGCTATAATGACTTGTGTAGGGTAGTGATAATTTCACCCAGTCAGGGAGAAATGTTTACTATTGTGTGTTTTTTCTTCCTCTGGATTGGGTCCAGAGAAGCTTGAGCTGGTACTTGATGGACATGTTTTTACTCAACCTAGACCATTATGTACTTTTTTTTTTTTTACTACCGTGTGTGAGGACCAAAGCCATAGTAGTGATAGCTGCAGACTACATAGCAAGTTTCATATACATCATGTACTGTATCTTTTTATCACAATTATTCTTCCAGTCATCAACTTTATTTCTTAAGGGTTCATGGCACTCACTGAGGAAGTGGCCTTTGACCATGAAATTTGGCAAGTCTCATTCCATTAAATGCTATTCCACTGCCTAGCTCTTCTTTGCAGTGTATTTCCAATATAATTTAATTATTATTGTATTGTATATTATTATTCATAATAGTATTATTTTATAATTTTTGTATGTATATCTTTTAAAAAAGTATTATATTCAGCACCAACTGGTCACTGTTGGCTAGAAGATTACCTCTTTGTGGCCAGCACTGCAGCTACTGCTCAGCAGAGTCTTAATTCCGTTTCCATGCTCAATGCATAAAAAAAGGTATCCCTTCTTACACCCCCCTAGTGTCTTTATAAACAGGCTAAAACAAATTGAGAAATGGCATCTTATTGCATACAGGGCAGGGTGATGAGAGGGGTAGCATGTGGCAAAGCTTAGATGCTTTTTGCATACTGAGTAGGAAGGAACTGGCCAGGAAGATGGATGAAGCTCTGCTAAGCTGCAGTATTGATTTTTAAGCATCATACGGGAGGAAATGGCTGGGATCAGGTAATGGCTCTGTACTGGATAATGTAAGATGTTCACTAGCTGAAGAATGCTCACTCTCCCGGTAGCTGCCAGTTTTGCAAATGGATCTTTGGTCACATGACTGTGTTTTGCAATGGAATTTTATCCGGAACTACTACATCAAATATGAAAACTATGTGAGTAACGGTCATCAGCCAGGTAAATACAAAATTCACTCAATGTAATACAATACAAACACAGGGACAAATGGTAGGATAAATACTAATGCACAATTCACAACAACAATCCTCATCTAGCAACTGCGAAGTCCTATAGAACACCAGCTATTAACAAGATATGTATGAACCACCCAAATGGGTGAGCAGTAAGGAGGAAGAGAGGTCTGCGATACATGTGAGATCTAGTGGGGGCACGGGCGAGGTGTCATCACGGGTTCTGGTGGTAAGCCTTTTCCTTCCTCTTCCTCCTTACTGCTCACCCATTTGGGTGGTTCATACATATCTTGTTAATAGCTGGTGTTCTATAGGACTTCGCAGTTGCTAGATGAGGATTGTTGTTGTGAATTGTGCATTAGTATTTATCCTACCATTTGTCCCTGTGTTTGTATTGTATTACATTGAGTGAATTTTGTATTTACCTGGCTGATGACCGTTATTTCATGTGTCATTCCACCATGACACCTGACCTGTATCCCCAGCTATATGTTTTTATTTGTTTTTAAAGGGACAAGTCCCTAATAAATTTGCTTATACTTTATGGAGCTCTTTGTATGATTTATTCAATATTACTTATCGCTATATGGATGACTTTTTCTTTATATTTAGTTTGACACTATACATCCATGGCATTTTTGTATGATATTTGGCTCATTTGTTGCTTTTTGTAACTATGTGAGTAACGACATAGTCCCATTTTCCTCTTTACTAACAAAACAAAATCTGAGAGGGAGAACTAGGACTTTATGTTAAACTTGGCTATGCTCTTTTTTTAGCACTTGGTATTTATCTGGTTTTGTGTTTTCCTATATGCACTGTGGTTTGCTTGATGGTTCTCTTTACCTCATGCCCCATTACACCTGGGTTTTCTTTGTGTTGCATAGTCCCCTACAGCTTTCTCCCTCTTCTCAAACCTCAGTCCACAATGCTTAACAAACCTCATTATATTTCAGTATACTTAGTGTGTCATACTCTTCCCCTCTTATCCTACTAAGCAGGTCATCCCCAACCTGTATTGTGCACCAGCAGAGACATATCTGCAAGTTCAGTATTTCTCTATTGTCTCTTCTCCCATTCCAGAACCAACAACATACCTACATGGCATAGGTTACTATGTATGCAGTTTGTAAATTTCAGTCATTGGGCTTGATTCACAAAAGAGTGGTAACTGTTAGCACGGGCGTTTTCGTGCAAATTTTTGGCATTGCGTGCGATCGTGAATTTTCGCGTGAAACGATATCGTTTTCGCGCGCAAACGTGAATTTTCGCATGAAACGATATCGATTTTGCGGGAAAATTCACGTTTGTGCACGAAACCGTTATCGTTTCACACGAAAATTCGCGATCACGCGCAATGCAAAAATTTGCGCGAAAACGCCCGTGCTAACAGTTAGCACTCTTTTGTGAATCAAGCCCAATATGGCCAGTCTAGTATATCATGTTATTTCAGAGTCGTGTCATTTAAACACCTGAAATGAGAACCTCTCCATAGCTGCATGAAATAATTTTGACAGACCTTTAAAGTGTAGCAAAACTTTGGAACACTTTTGTGAACAAATGTTGTGATTGAGTTCCCCTCATAAAGACAATAATGTACACATAACTTTTGTTTGCACATTTCAAGTTGTTTTCTAAAGATAGCCGGCCTGAACAAATTCACTTTTCTCCAAAGTTTTCTGCTATGTGATATTTTCACATCTTATCAATAAAATGCCTTTTCAGCCACAGGCAAGCAAGAATATACAATTTTTGACAGTAATTTTGATACTTTTTCAATTGCAGAGTGCAATAGTTATTTTGAACAGAAACATGGAAAAATGATCTCCTAGGAGAAAACTTAAGAGACAAAGGCCTCAATTCACTAAGCTTATCTCCTGTCTTTAATAACTCTTCTAGAGTTATCATCATGGTGATAAGGCATGTAGTATTCTGGAAACATTTTACCTCAGGCAAACCTAAAGTTAACTCTTCTGTCTTTAAGTTAACTCTTCAATCCTTAAAATAACTCCAGAGTTAAAGACAGGCTGTTTATTAACTGCATGTGAAAATAACTACAGAGGAGGTAAATTAACTACAGAGGAGGTAAATTAACTACAGAAGAGGTAACTTAAGGAATGAAGAGATAAAATAACTCTCTCACTGTGTGGAGGTAAGTTATCTCTTGCCTTATTATCTCCAGCATGATCTTAGTGAATTGAGGCCATAGTGAATTGGATAAGGCCCAAGGACTTGTATCACTGTCTAAGTTTATAGTGCAGATTGGTTTTGTTTTTCTGCCAAAAATCAATGAGAAATAATCAACTCCTCCATTAAATTATTGAATGGAAATACATAATGAGGAATGTTTTCAATCATTGTACATTTAGTTTTCTGCAAGTATTTGATCAGTATTGTTAATTAGCTTGATTATTTCATTGAAATGAAAAATTGATCTGAAAGTTACATTTTTGATCAGTTTTGACTTACGAGGGTGTATTGTAAAATTTTAATGATTCAATGCGATCATTTGATGGAATTGAGAGAGAATTGAGAAGTAATGGAGTGTGTTCCAGTACGCCCAATCGATAAAAAGGGGCTGATATCATGTTGAATTGACCAGCTTAGTCGATCGAGCAGGATGCAAGATATCGGTCGATTGGACAGGAATTGGCTGCTGTTAACATATCATTCGATCAACTCTGAATCAATTTTTGCATTCAGAGCATGGAGACACAACATCGGTCATATCGGTCACTTTCAATCAACCATACTGAAGTTGATTCCCCAATAAAGTTGATTGCTTTGTTGATTGAATCCGAATCACTAGATGAATGGCTACCTTAAATTGTGTTAAAGCTCCATTCTCTAATAAAGGAATGGCCAAAAGAGACACTTCAGTAAAGGCACCTGTAATGATGTCCCATTAGTTACACATTTCCAACAAAACGACCATAAAGCCATATCAAATTACAATATAAAGACAATTTTATTGCCGATAAGCTCTTAAAGTCTCAAAATTATTCTTATTTCTTTAATGTGTCAGTAGGACCTTTCTCCTCCTGATGAAAAATCTGGTCATAGGCATCTCTCATTAAAAATAAAATTATTTGAAATAAATAAATATATAAAATAAATATCATATACATTTCATAAATAGTTTTCATCCTTATGCACAGTATCTATGCTTGCATCTTTACAACGTTCCTTGAAAACAGGAGCATTGTGAGTTCAGGGGCTTGAGTTCCACAGACTGATCTCTCCAGAAGAGCGCTGTCCACAATGATTCATGGGTCATTGAGTGACACAGGAAGCAGGTGAATTCCTCCGGCTTGTCCTTGGAGATCCTTTGTGACAGGTCAGCAATTGTCATGTTTAATTGCCTGTCTCTGGCAGTAACATAGTAGAGATAGATACCTACATTTCTGTTTGCCAGACAACAATTAACAAAATATCTGGCACTTCATAACTGGCCTTATCTTAAGTTCCTGTGTTAATACATATATATATGTAAATGTTAGTGGCTCTGTGCTTTATTTTGTTTTGTTTATATATGAGATGCACACAAACACATACGTTTTTGATCTGTTGGTATTTAGGGCAATGTAAACAAGATTCCACAGACAGAGCACAGTGGAAATTAATTTGTAGCTTATCCAGCTGAAAATCCAGCTGTAACTAGTTTTTCTTAGTTACGGCAGGTAAGAGTTGCAACCATTGTCAAAATTTTGCTCACATTTTGGTCTCTTTTAGCCCCCTAGGCCCGTTCACACTCAGCCATTGCGATTTTGTATTGCGCAATTTTTTAGTGATTGTGTTCCAGTTAATGAGAATCGGAACACAATAGCTGGGAAAAAGCTACATGTAGCATGTTTGCGATAGTCGGAAATTGCGAACGCCATGCAATCGCTGCAGTGTGAGTTATTTCATAGGCAATCAGCAAAGCGCAAAGCTCGGGCTAAAAAGGGTCCAAGTGTGAGTGAGGCCTTACACTCTCCTAGTGGTTCTGGGCCATCATGAGCTATCTAGGTACTGTGTAGAACTTTTCCAAGCCCCATCCCATAAAGCCATATCAATCCATGCCATGGATTGAGTAAAATACATAATGGGTTCCTTAGTCACGTGTGTGTGTGTGCGCTTGTTGGAGGTCAGTATAGCGGAAGGCAGCCAGGATTTATGGGGTAGTCAGCGTGGAGAAGAACTGAGGGGTGTAGTTAGAGTGGAGACGGTCAGCCAGGGTATGGGGAGTCAAGTCAGGATGGGGGGAGCAGTCAGGTCTGAGGAAGTAATCAAGGTGTGGCAAGAGAAGTGAAGGATGGAGAGGGCGGTCAGATTTGATGGGGGTTAGGTAAAGAAGAGGGAGTCAGCCAGGGTAAAGGGGAGGGAAGTCAGGATAGAGGGGTAGTCAGGGGGAGAAGAAACCTGAGGAGGAGCGAGAGTACGCCACAGAGCCAGGAATGTAAAGTCTGCTGCTGTGGAGGAGAGGGTTAACTTACAGAGTCAGCACAGTAGAAGGCATTCCGATCAACTTACTCTCTGCAGAATCCCCATCCAGCAGCTACAGGGATGCCACAGTTATGGCCCGTACTCACGGGCTGCAGAAGTGGCCTGTCGCCAGCACACGTGAGCGTGTGGGCGACAGGCCAGCGACAGCTCCTCGCCAGGTCCCTCCGCGTACACACGCGGAAGAGGGACCAGCGGCGAGACGGAAGCTGTCGCCGACGTTCCTCCTCCCCCCGCCGGAAGCTCCATTTACCACAATGGAGGTTGCTGTCGCTAGTCCGCGTACTCACGCGGACTAGCGACAGTTGCGGGGGAGGTGCGGCGGCGACTGTCGCCATGCGATTGAAACTTTCAATCGCATGGCGACATGAGCGACGGGCGACAGTTCAGGGTGTGCGCGCGCGTGACGGCCCATACTCACGGGCGACCTGTCGCCGCAACACGCGCGCGCCGCGTGTTGAGGCGACAAAAGTCCCTCGTGAGTATGGGCCATTAGTGTGCAGGGTCGCACATCCATCCCCCCCCCCCCATAAATATTTGGTAAACCCGGCCCGCCTCAGTCCCGGGCCTCCCCGCAGTTGCAAGGGGTCACAGGGGTTGTAGTTACGTCACTGGTGGAGGCTAAAGACCCCAGAAATGCAACAGAAGGTCTAGCCTTTCCCTATTCCATCCAAAATGTAACATGTTTTTCTCAAACAGGAGCATGCAGAGTTTTATTCAGCAAAAGAAGCTACTGATAAAACGTGCAGTAACTGAAGGCCTGTTGTGACCAGCAATGCCAGTTGACAGTGCTGACGATGCATTGGGACAGAACTTTACACCCACTTCTACACAGCTAAAAGTAACATATTGTTGTCAGTGTCATGCCTGAATCACTTCCTTCCTTTCTGTATGCTACCATAGAGCCTTCCACAAAATTTGACTGTGAACCCTTTAGCAGGTCTTGATTTACATTACCCTATTTATCTTCAGTTCACATATATATATATATATATAAAGTCAATGTGTGCTCAGTGTTTCCTTTTTTTAAAGCTGAGGAAAGCAGTTGCTAAAATTAAAAGTGGTTTTGAAACGTATGCTTGAATTTCTCACAGCTACTTTGTTGACTGAATTTGCCAATGTTGAACTGCTCCCTTCAGCTTCTAGTCAGTGTGCAGTTAGTGGACAGAGTCAGTGATATCTCACATTCGTTGAAAATTTTACATACACATTTCTAGTAATCTTTCATTGTGTGTGTGCATGTATATCTTAC
This sequence comes from Hyperolius riggenbachi, assembly GCF_040937935.1. Taxonomy (NCBI): domain Eukaryota; kingdom Metazoa; phylum Chordata; class Amphibia; order Anura; family Hyperoliidae; genus Hyperolius; species Hyperolius riggenbachi. Next base: position 157,449,153 of record NC_090653.1, on the reverse strand, counting down.
AGAAACATACATACACACAGCTCTTGTGTCACTTATTCAGGGACTACCTACATAATCTTTCTTTTTGAATATTGCGGTTTCAATAAAGTAACGAAACAAAAATTTGCAATCCCCTTTGATAATGCTCTCTTACATTCAAGCACAGTACCATTACTCTCAGGGTAAAGCCTTCAGTAACAGAAGAACCGTTACTGTGGAACTACAGACTTATGCTGTACAGAAGGCTTTACCTTATCCAATGTCAGGAATGATTAGTTATATTGGGTTCCAGAGACTGGTAACCAGTGGTATAGGTTTGATGGTAGAGAATGGTACAAAGTACCTATTGTCTTATTATTATTTACAAAAGTAAGCATCTTCTTAATATAAAAAGTGGTTTATACGCCAAAGGCCCTCTCCCACTCATCTACATCATAAATCCTTTCCATTGTCCTCCCATAAATTTTTTGTTTTTAAAGATTGTGCTTTTGGGCAAGTAGTATTTTAAAAAGCTCTCCAGTCATTGTACAAGTCCTAGTTATGTACAATAGAGTCTCCAGGCAAATAAACATCACCTATAGTGGAAAAGGTCTCTGTACATGACAGGTATTTTGGAAGCGTCCACAGGCCTTGGAAGGAAGTGTGTGAATTTCTGGTGTCTTTTAGTCCTGTATCCATCTCTAGGTGATCCATCTTTATTTAAGGCCACGTAGAACTGTCTCTCTGAATCCACGTGTTTATACAAGGTGGATGCGTAAGTGTTGTACCAATTCTCTTCAAACTGTTCCCGGAAAACACACTCTCTGTTCAGCTTCTTCTGTCAAACAAAAAGAGGAAAGAAAGGTAAGGTCCAATACAGATACCATTGCTTTATAAGGCCTTCAACTAGCTAATGTCTGGGCGACTGTACAAACCTAAAAATACTACACCAGTTTGTATAATATTTGTAGCTTCGAAATTATTACACAGAAGTAAAGGGAAAATGTATGTAGTGTATAATATTCATTTAAACATCATTTAGTCAGTGTTTGCTCATTGTAAACTCTTTCCTTTCTTAAATTTATCACAGGTGGTGACATCTTTACTGCTTGCAAGGTGCATCACTGTGAAAAGTTTGTTCGCTGTGTGTTCTAGAGTGAGCAGAAACAACACCTGGTCTCCCAGAGAACACTGGGAAGAGAAGGCTTCGCTTAGCCTAGGCTTGATAGCACTGGGATGGCAAGGTTACATACCAATATACAGGTTTCGAGTGTGATGAAGCCTAAATAGCCTAAAGCTTACTCTTTTTTTTTTAAGTTAGCCTATAAATGGTATCATCCTGATTCAAAACTTCTTACACAAAATATACAGCATTACTGTATCGAGATATAGGAAGGGTTTCTTATCCTAAAGCCAGGAGAATTACCATAAAATTAAGTATCCTGCATGTATTACATTCTACTATATGTCATTACGGTGCCTCTTTAATGTCTGTGTGAAGAGAAGTCTTATAGAGATCAGATACTGTATTACTTTATCAAAGCTATATTTAGCTTTACTGTTAAAGGGCTATATTTAGTCTAAAAAGTTTAATTCTGGCTGGAAAAAGAAACCAATGAATGGAAAATGGAGAAAGAAACGTTTTTTATTGCTTTCTGTCAGCCTGTTGCAGAGATTGTCCACTCCAGAGAGGAAGAAAAGTGCCTTAATTCATGAGCAACAGAGAAACCTTTAAGGGGCCCATACATTGGTCAATTTCAGCCATCGATTGATCGATCGTTTCTAAAGAATCGATCAGAAATCGATTCTTTCAAATTGATATATAGATGGCTCAGAAATCGATTCTTTCAAATCTATCGAACGATTTGTGGCCGATTTCAATCAAATTCAATGGATTTGATCTATCTGACAGGATGGAAGATCTAGGTCGGTCTGTTGCTGGCAGCAGATCAATGGCCCATAGAGTTGCATTGAATCTAATGGTCCAATAATGCATGTAGATAGATTTCCAATAGATTTCCTTCTGAAAGCTATTTGAAATCTGTTGCAGAGTGCTGAAATGTTATTTTAAACTGAAGATGAAAAATAATTTACTAGGATAGAATTTAGGAGAAAAAGTGAATTGAATAAGGGGCGTAGAGGGGTAAGGTAAAAACCCTGCCAGATTTTTACAGCTGGCCCCTTTCTGGTGATATTTTGAGCTCAAGATGGTGTCACAGATGAATCTTCAGAGTAACAAGAACAGGAAGTGAGGGGAAATCATTTCCCTAACAAGAAACATATACTCATAACCCCTCATTTAGATATATGACTTAGTAAGTAAGGAGCTATTTCTCCTAGTCACATGGGTTTATGAAAATGGAGAATTTGAGATCTAAAGCATTTCCTGTGATTCTCAACCTAGGCTAGCTTGAAGAGCAACTTATCAGTAGGGTGCACTGAATTCACCTGCCCCCAAAAGTCTTATGTTTAGCTAATTTTATAGCAACATAAAAGTGAAATTATTGAAAATGAACAGATACCCTTTCATAGATTCATACAATCATGAAAGGGTATCTCTTCATTTAAATACCGGTAATTAGTATGTGGCCAATTAATTAGCTAAATATAAGACTCTTGGGTGTAGGTGGGTTTAGTGCACCCTACTAATAAGTTTGGGTGCTCTGTATTCAACATGATTGGCTGAGGATACAGGAGCTAGTAAAAAAGGGCGCACAGGGATAGTGGATATAAAGGGCGCCGCCATAGACTGCAATGCAAAATATCGGCTATTCTGCGCCCGACAGGAAAAAAGGGCGCCCGAGAAATAGCAGTTACAGGGATCGTGTTAACAATAGTTTTTGTTTACAGAATAAGGTTTATAACAAATATCGTTTACAAGTTCGTTTTGAGTTTGTGTTATACTTATTTTTTCATTTTTAAATTTAGCTTATATCAGTTTTTACTTATTTTTTCGTTTAAAAATTTCGCATACAAAAGTATAACAACTAATTTTTCGTTTACACTTCTTTGATCATTTAAAAATTTGTTTTCATATGTATAATGCGTAAATACCGTTTTCAACCTTATTGTATTAGAAATACATCGCTTTTGGTATTAACTTTGTTTTTACACTTATAATGCGTTGATTATAGTTACTAAAATATCGCTATTAATATTACTGTTATTTAAAGGTTGTTTTTTTACACTTATAATGCGTTGATTATAGTTACTAAAATATCGCTTTTAATGTTACTGTTATTTTAAGATTTCTAATGCTTGTAAGGCTAGCTATTGTATTGTATATATTTATATATACTTTTCTCTATTTATAATATTAATGTATACGTGATTTTAAGGCTATTTTAAAGCTATTTATTCTATTACAAATATATAAATTATTTTATTCATGTTATTTGTAGAGAAGTATTTTAAGGATTAAATATATTATTGTTTATATGTGTTTAGGGTGTTTGTGCGGTGGGCATGGTTAGGTATAGGGGTCTTAGGGTTAGGCACCAACCAGGGGGGGTCTTAGGGTTAGGCACCACCCCCTGTCTTAGGGTTAGGCACCACCAGGGGGGTCTTAGGGTTAGGCACCACCAGGGGGGTCTTAGGGTTAGGCACCACCAGGGGGGTCTTAGGGTTAGGCACCACCAGGGGGGTCTTAGGGTTAGGCACCAACCGGAGGGGTCTTAGGGTTGGGCACCACCAGGGGGGTCTTAGGGTTAGGCACCAACCAGGGGGGTGTTAGGGTTAGGCACCACCAGGGGGGTCTTAGGATTAGGCACCTCCAGGGTGGGTCTAGGGGTTAGGGATAGGTACAGGGAGGGCTCTGTGTCAGAGTAAGGTTAGGTATAGTTACAGCACAATATATGTAATATATACAATTTATTAAATTATATATATTTAAACAAAGAGGGGTCTAGGGGTTAGGGATAGGGAGAGATCTGTGTGAGCCTACCGTTTGGTATAATTACAGTAAAATATCTGTAAAACATACCATTGCATTGCTATGCTTAATACAAGTGTAAATATAGTTTTTCTTATAGACGATATTTCACGTTTCTTTTCAGAATTCGTTTGTTGTTATAGACGGTATTTTGCCATTTCATTTCCGTTTATTTAACCTATTTATCACTAAATTTTCGTTTACAACCCCTTAAACGAAAAAAATGGTTTTGCATTAAAACTTAAAATTTCGGCTATACCCCGCGCCCTTTTTTCCAGGCGTCCTTTTTGAATAGACGCGAGCATACATGGTTTGGACTTCTGATAACAATATTACCCACAGATGCTGACAATAATGTTATTGGTAGGCACAGGTGAAAGGCTCAAACAGAGACCAGGGCAATGAATCCAACATGTGCAACATGTAAATGAAAATAATCTGTTCCTCTGCTTATATCTGGCTTATTCAAACAGATGAGTCGGCCAACTGAGTAGACTCTTAGAGGACAAAAAAATGTTTAAGAGGTATAAATTACAAATATTATTCCTATTGAATGGTAGGTCAGGAGTTCTCCAATAAGTAAATGGGCTTGTTCCAATTCACTTTTTCTCCTAAGTTTTTTTCTTGGTGATATTTTCACATTATAAATGAAATGCCTTTTAAGCTACCAGCAAGCAAGAATAATTTTTACAGTACTTTTTCATCTACTTTTTGTCACTTTTTTAATTGCTGAGTGCAACAGTTATTTTAAACAGAAGATGAAAAATTATCTCCTAGGAGAAAACTAAAGTGAAAAAGTGAACTGGATCATGCCCAATGAATGAAGCAATCAGTGAGGGCTGGTTCACATTTGGCGCTTGCCCAAGATCGAGCTCGGGTCCGATTGATCGCAAATGCTGCAGTGTGAATTTATCCATAGGGATAAATTAGGAGCAGCACTTTGGCTGACCAAGTCAACAGAGCAATCAATGAGGAAAAGTATGAATATGTTTAACTGCAGTAACAATGCAATCACAGAAACTTTGCAATGGCTTCTTATCCCATCACTGACTCTTTTATGACAGGAGCCTTGAAGTAAACAATAGGTTAAGTATTGCAGCGTGGGGCAGCATAGTGAAAAAGTGGAAAGCACTGTTGCCTTGTTGGTTTCAATCTGGAACAGGATATGATCTGCATGGACTTTGTATGCTCTCCCTTTGTTTACATGGGTTTCCTCCATTGTTCTAAAAACATACAGATATGTATGATAATTCACAAAAATTGGATTTAGTTTATGATAAGGACATGACTAACCAGAAAGCTCATGGTGAACCAGAGCTCATTGGAGTGTGTAAAGGGCTACAGAGACATCTCGAAGCTCACTCCAACCTGAATTATCGCAAATACTTTCTGTTTTAAAGCGGAACTGTAAAGTGTTTTTTAACACATTGTTTCACATACCTGGGGCTACCCAAGCCCCCAGCAGCCGTCCTGTCCCGCGCCGCTCCTGCCCTAGCCTCCATTTTCCCGCCGCCGTGCCGTTGACTTCTGAGTCGACGCCAACGCAGCCCTGCCAAGCATATCTTTTCATCGCGTTCCTCTCTGCAATAGCAGGGGACGCAAAGAAAGGATACACGTGGCCAGAGACACGCAGGCACAGTGACCCGGTGGCGAAACCGAAAGTAGCTGGCGGCGGAAAACCGGTAGCTTGGGCAGGACCGGCGCGGGACAGGACGGCTGCTGGGGGCTTTGGGAAGCCCCAGGTAAGTGAAACAATGTGTTTAAAAACACTTTACAGTTCCGCTTTAAGAAAGCAAACTTTTGATAAAGACTTATAACTGAGGTAGGGATAAGACTGAGAACTGCTCTGAGGGACATTTACTGACAGGGCTGTGGGTGTATTTACTATAAAGAAGTAAAATTGGGAGTGCATGGCAATTTTACCCATACTTCCAACAGGAACACAGCATATGTTGAGCAATTAAAGTGATGCACATTACCTAGGCAACATATATCCCATGCTTCCTGCGCATGGCTAATTGACTGCTGTATTGTGAATGCACCCCTATATATTGTTTAAAGCCCCATACAAAATAAGAAACATTGCCAAACTTTAAAATCAAATTGAGCCCTAAATCAGAAACAAGTAACAAGCAAGTCAAATTTGACAGACTTTTTCTTTTGTTATAGGATTGAGCTGCAGACAAAGAAACAGGTCACATTAAACACTGCAGAAAACAACCCCAAAGTTACAAAAACCAATCTGTAGCGGGGATGCTGTGTGTCTCTGCCTCCATCTCCGCTGTGCCGGGGCTGCTACCTCTCACACTATGTATACCTGACAGAGGAGAGGTTAATCAGCTATGATTCCTGCTTGTATTCTCCCAGTTGGAGCACTGCTCAGAAAAAAAGAATCCTTGACTTTTTTCCTTTGGATGGCGAATGTTTTTCTTTTAGCGTTGCTAATTGTGTCTTTGATCATTTTAATAGGAAAATCTCCACCTGTACATAGATTTTTTGAAGATTGTTCCCTTATGCCTTGGCACAGACAATATATGTTTTCAACATGAATTTTACAGCTTTGACATAAAAGAAGCTGGCTTGCAAGTGACACATCGCAGGGCCAGCTCAAATCCGCAGAGGGAAGAGAGCAGGCTATTGTAGAAACACATTTTAATCATGAAATGACTACCATATGTATATATGTTTCTGAAAAGCAAGACTTCGCTGCAGAAAAAAAGCAGTTTTTTTTTCCTTTTGCAAAGTAGAAAGCAGATGGGAACATCTAGAAACAGGCTGAAATAGGATATTTTCTGCATTCTGCTTTTCTATATTAGTCTGGCCCTGGTGCTTAGTCTGGAAGGTGAAATACAATGACTTATTTGGCATGAGGTGTTGACAAAGGTAGACCAAATTAGTAGAAGGAATTCTGGTTTCCTTTAGCACCTCAAACTGCTCCAGGTTATGAACTTGTATGGATACCACGCACTAACCCTTTCACTGTCCGGCGTCATTCCCAATACATTTCTTACTAATAAAACTGAAGAGAAATAATAAGAATTCTAAAAACAACTGAAAAATCCCTATGGTATCCATTAGGTGTCTAATCTCTTGCCCAAAGTCAGGTGACAACCGCCAGCCTGCTGTCTTCAAAGCAGGTTGCCGGGGAGTCTGGCAGTCTGGGACACACCCCATTTTATGGTTCAAAGTTTATTGCTGTACCATTGGTCTGAGATGCAGTAGCCATGCCCAACGGGTAGGTCATGGAGAAAGAAGAGCCAAGTCCTTGTCACATGACCACCAGGCAAAGATTGAAAGTATAGAAATGTGAGCAATGTGTTTATTTTCTGGTTATTATTGCTAAGAGGCTTTGGGTGATGGAAGTGAATAATTTAATCTCTGCAATTCTTCCCGAACATCTCAAAATTGTAAAATGTTTGTGTTCTTAAAGAGGAGCTGTTAGGTATAAGGTCTCAGAGAAAATAAACACATATATCAGTAGCTAAATATTGGCTGTACTTACATTACATATGCATTTCACTGTCCACGTTTGGATTTCACAGAATTTGTATATAGTATATGCAGAGATAGATGCTCCTGACAGCTCATGGCAGGCTCCATGTTTTTCTGTCAAATGTGTTGTCATGTCCTGCCTGCTTCCTGATCACAGATAAGCTCGTACTTGAACAACACAGTGTGCAGTGAATATTAATGAGCCATGTGGCTAGGAACAATAGCTGACTCCTGCAGTGTACTCTGCCCGGAGATTTATCAGTGCTACGCGCTGGACTGATTACAAGCTGCTGTAACGTCTCATTAGCAGCCGAGGGGAGGGCCCCAGAATGCTTTGCAGTATAGTATGCGGCTTGCGTCCTCTTGGGTTTTAACAGCCTTGCTGATAAGCACACATCAAAGGTAACTGAGATTTTATCTTCACTAATGGCTTTTGGGCTTCCTTCTAAACTGTTTAACACAGGAGAATAGAGGTTTAAATTAGCTTCTGCAGCCTGACAGTTACTCTTTAAAGTCCCACTCCAGACAGAAAGGTATTCCTGATCTAGAGTAGGCAATTTTAAAGTACCTGATCAGGAGCACAGACACTGGCCACTTACTGCACACAGACTAGCATTGCTACCAGCTGTCCCACTCAGATTCAGTCAATGCCTGCTTCCTTACAGTCTGGACAACAAGATAACACAAACCAAGCAGTAGCAGCCCCACCCAGAGAGCCTGAAACTACCTTCCTCCTCTCAGCTTCTTATGGTCATGTGGCCAGAATTTCAAGATGGGATATATAGCTGCAGATGCTCACTTTCCACAATAGGTAACATTTATTCCTTTTGATTACTACGCTGTTGGTGCTTTGAGATATGTACCTGGAGGTGAGCTTTACAACACAAGTCATGTGACAGGTAAATATACCATGTGAGAGCTTGGTAAGCACAGTATCCAAATGTTACCTTTGGTGTCAAACAAGGCTAAACTCTTGTATTAATAATGTAGTCATTAGGACTGAGGCATCAAAGCTCAGTAAGTTAACAGCAGGGTCTCTAAAAACTACTTGGCTCTATATCATCAGATCATTGAGACTGTAGGGGGCAGAGCACAGTCTGAGAAGACTGCAGCCTACAGCTGTGCAAGTCTCTGGTGCAGGAAGTGATTGGTGAAGGGGTACTTGACCAGGTACTTTGGAAAAGATGCATTGGGAACCAGCTATTTAACTAGCTTATGGGCAGAAAAAAGCTAACTCTGTTACTGAATGCCAATGCCCGCAACACCTGCAAGTCACAGCATCACTTTTTAAAATCAGTTTATACTGAGAGTCTATGAAAACGGCTGCTAACCTCACACCAAAAGTGCAAATTCCCTGAACATGATGATCTTTTGGATTCAGTAGTAGTTTTATGGCAAAAGTCAGAAATTAGGTTGGAAAAGATTGAAGCTGAAAATCAAATCAACTCTTAAAACAGAAAGGTTGACTGTATTGGACTCCTAAAGGATGAGCCAAGTTGCAAGGATCGTCAACACACCAACATTCAAACGCACATGGTATTTATTGTGCCAGTTTCCACAAGATAGACCAACAATAGTTTCATGGGCCACACAGGGTCCCCCTTTATCAAGGCATGTGGTTACCAACATGCCTTGATAAAGAGGGACGCTGCGTGGCCCCCAAAACAATTGTTGGTCTATCTTGTGGAAACTGGCACAATAAATACCATGTACGTTTGAATATTGGTGTGCTGACGATAGTTGCAACTTAGATTTTCTTTGTGACATTGCCTATGTCACTTTGTCAAGCACCCATGAAGTAATGGATGGTGTGCCGACTTCTCTTTGGGACTTTGCATCCTAAAGAATGAGGGTGGGAACTCAATGGTGGATGACCAAGGTAAGTTATTAAATACTTTCTTTGCTTCTGTCTTCACAAGGGAAACATCACTGTTGCAAATTACCGATGCAGAAGAGTCTCAATCTTCTAACTGTAATATTAAATACTTAACGCAGGAAGAAGTGAAGGCAAGACTAAATAAATTAAAAATAGACAAGGCACCTGGCCCGGATGGCATGCATCCTCGGGTCCTAAGGGAATTAAGTTCAGTTATAGATAAACCCCTTTATCTTATCTTTTGTGACTCTCTTTCAACTGGCAGAGTCCCAGTGGATTGGCGTACAGCCCACGTTTTCCCATTATTTCAGAAGGACAAAAAATCAGATCCAGGAAATTATAGACCTGTAAGCTTAACATCAGTTGTATGCAAACTATTTGAGGGGTTACTAAGAGATATTATACATGACTTGATAGTAGAAAATCTTATTTCGCAGCATCAGCATGGGTTTACTAAAGACAGGTCTTGTTTGACTAACATGCTCAGCTTTTATGAGGTAGTGAACGCTAATGTGGATATTGGGAATGCTGTAGATGTGATATACTTGGACTTTGCAAAGGCCTTTGACACTGTTCCCCACAAAAGTCTGGTGCAAAAGTTGAGGATGCAAGGACTAAAGTCTGTGTGTATGGATAGGGAACTGGCTGATGGACAGAAAACAAAGAGTTGTGGTCAATGGATCATACTAAAAATGGGTGACTGAAAGCAGTGGGGTCCCACAGGCGTCTGTACTGGGTCCAGTGCTCTTCAATTTATTTATTACTGACCTAGAAGATGCAGTAGAAAGCAATGTTGCTATTTTTGCAGATGATACAACATTGTCCAGAATCATCAACTCTCAGGATGATAGTGACATATTGCAACAGGATCTGGATAGGATGGCTATATGGGCACATAAATGGCAGATGAAATTCAATGTTGAAAAATGTAAAGTCATGCATTTTGGTCATACCAATGGTCTAGCACCATACAAAATAAATGGGATACAGTTGGGGACAAAAAACTTGGAGAAGGACTTAGGAGTACTCATTGATAACAAGTTAAATAATATTATTCAATGACAAGCTGCTGCAGCTAAAGCTAATACAATTTTGGGATGTATTAAAAGGGAAATAAAAAATCGAGATGCTAGCATAATATTGCCCCTGTTTAACTCTCTAGTGAGGCCACATCTGGAATATGGAATGCAGTTCTGGGCACCACATTACAGGAAAGATATTGCAGTTTTAGAGCAGGTGCAGAGACGAGCAACAAAATTGATATGTGGGATGGAAGGTCTCACTTACCAAGAAAGCTTAGATAAACTGGGTTTATTTAGTCTAGAGAAAAGACGCCTTGGAGGGGATCTAATTAGCATGTATAAATACATCAGAGGGCAATATAATAGCTTGGCGGATGAGCTTTTTGTCCCTAGGCCTTCTCAAAGGACTAAAGGACATGATCTGTGCATGGGGGAAAACCGCTTTAGCCATTTATTTAGGAAAGGGTTCTTTACAGTAAGAGTGATTAAGATGTGGAATGCATTGCCACAGGAAGTCGTTATGGCAAATTCTATTCCGGCATTTAAAGGGGGCTTAGATGCTTTCCGTGTGTTGAAAGACATCCATGGCTACAATTACTAGATAATGCCCAGTGATGTTGATCCATGGATCTTATCTGATTGCCATCTGCAGTCAGGAAGGAATTTTTTCCCTTTTGGGGCTAATTGGACCATGCCTTGTAAGGGTTTTTCGCCTTCCTCTGGATCAACAGGGATATGCGAGGGAGCAGGCTGGAGTTGTACTTGTTCTCTGGTTGAACTTGATGGACGTATGTCTTTTTTCAACCCAAATAACTATGTAACTGATCTGTATACTTGTTCTGGGTCAATGACTCAGACAGCCTGATTTATATCCTGTTTTTTGTGATAATTCAGCTTAAAGGACAACTCAAGTGAGAGGTATATGGAGGCTGCCATATTTATATACTTTTAAGCAATGCCAGTTGCCTGGCTATCCTGCTGATCCTCTGCCTCGTATACTTTTAGACACAGACCCTGAACAAGCAGCAAATCAGGTATTTCTGGCATTATTGTCAGATCTGACAAGATTAGCTGCATACTTGTTTCTGGTGTTATTCAGACACTACTGCAGCTAAACAGACCGGCAGAGCTGCCAGGCAACTGGTATTGCTTAACAGGAAATAAATATGGTAACCTTCATATGCATCTCACTACAGTTGTCCTTTAACGTCTACCTGAGGTGTAAATAACTCCAGACACGAGCGCTGCTGTACTGCGATCATGCATGAGCGGCTCTGTGCTTCTGCGCAGGCGTGGCCGTGCTCGCACCCCTGTAGGATGGCAGCATTCGTTGATAATATTATAATTGGGAGTGTGTCTTTTTGGCAAATGGAAGAAAGACTAAAAAACCATAGCGTCCCTTTTGGTGTGATCCACTTCACCCCAGACAATTCACTGTATTCATAGAAAGGACCAGATATATAAAGTACGAAGTCTCTCAGTTCTTGTGGTACAAAAGTATCAAAACATCTTTATTGACATAAGTACAAAAATTCTTGGTTTAAAAAAAGGAGGAAATCTCTGTAAGGTGCTCCTCATAGGATAGTCACAGGAATATTCAATAGTAGCAAGAGCTTAAGGTATTCAACAATATATCAATTAACGGTATATAAATTTATATACCGTTAATTGATATATTGTTGAATACCTTAAGCTCTTATGTCAATAAAGATGTTTTGATACTTTTGTACCACAAGAACTGAGAGACTTCGTACTTTATATATCTGGTCCTTTCTATGAATACAGTGGATGGCAGCATTCGTGCCAGAAGCAGAGCGCGGCCACAATTAGCTGGAGGGTCTCCGAACAGCAACAGACCAGAAGACAGCAAGGGAAGCCTCATTACGATCCAAAGATTTCCCTCTCTTTAGGTATGTGATTTTTGTAGTTATTTATGCCATGGGTTCTCTTTAAAGTGAGAAACTGTGATTATCCATGATGCATCACTCCCGAATATACAAATCATCTCTTTATGCCCCTGAAAGCCATGCACACATCCAGAACCACTGGTGTGTAGTGAATAGTAAGCCTATAGCTTGTACATTTTACCGTGCCACACTAATCCAACATGCATACAGCCTGTCTCAGACTTTCTGGCCCTCATCAGTGCATGGCATGGATTGATATGGATCTATAGGAAATATCTAGTTAGCTCAGGGTGACCCAGAACCACTAGGAAAGTATAAGGGGCTAAGACATCGAAACGTTTTCATTGCTCTAGCATGCCAAGGTCCAAATCAAAATCTTCCTATGGGGATTTATGGTTATGCTACTCCAAAGAAACATCACCTGCTGCTTGCTGGCAATCATTACAGCAGTCGTTTGGATGAGACCAGGACAAAGCGGTGGCTGGAAAATGTATTTTCTTAAATATTGGCTATGATCACTGCTTATCACATACTTAGTAAATCAGGAACAGTAAGCTTTAATGGCAGAGGATTGCTATACCAGTGTCACAAAGATTTTTTTTAACTATGTAAGGAAGAGCAGCTTTACAATCTCTAAGGCTTGGTTCACACATAAAAGGTGTACAATTCCAGTCCACTCTTGTCAGTTTTGTATCAGTTTTCTATGGGTGTGTTCATACATAGAAGGTGTGCATTTCCAATCCAGTCAGGTAAAACTGATAGAAAACTTATGCAAATCTGATGCATAACTGACAAGACAGGGCAGGACTGGATTGGACCAGAAATGTACAGATATATGTGTGAACCAAGCCTCACAGTACTTTCACACTAACACAAACAGACTAATCCAAAGCCTGTCGGCAAGCAGCTCAAAGCTATCAGATTATAATACCTACTGTAAAGCCTGTACACACGCAGAATTCAATTCAGTTAAGGTGGCTGATAACAACAGCCTCTGTCCAGAATCCAGTGTGTATACAGCAGCTCTCAACCCCCTCTGCAGGGGCGTAGCAATAGGGGGTGCAGAGGTTGCGACCGCATCAGGGCCCTTGGGCCAGAAGGGCCCAGAGGGGCACTCCCTCAAGTTCAGTACTAGCTCTCTATTGGTCCTGTGCAAATAATAATCACTTCTATAGATACTTTGAATAGTGGTAATCATTAACAAAGTGCTCCCCATTCCCTTCTTGAACCTCTGACATGGTAGTTGCCATTGGCAGGTTTTGGTGCACTGTATCAATCCTTATGTATAGAGTGCTTGGAGGGCCCCACTGTAAAACTTGCATCAGGGCCCACAGCTTCTTAGCTACGCCACTGCCCCTCTGTCTGGTAGTTGGATTTGGTGATGGCCATGGGAATTTTTGTCTGCACTCACCCCGCCCACCACGTGGCCCTTCTCCACCCCGCATAGCAACAGAATACGTTGGTAACCTGCAGGCTAGTGACATGTCTGTACAGTGTCAGCTCTGCGGTGTTGCCTGGGCGATCGAGTACCGATCCCTGCTGGATGGCATGCCTCATACGCTATACTGGCAGTAAAAAACATTATGATGTATTTACTCTAGGACAAGTGTAGTAATGCATACATATGTATTTTAATTGATACACTTTTTGCCATACTGTCCCATTTTTCTACTGGAGATATGGCAGATTGTTGGACAATGACCCATTTATGGCCTGCTTATTTAGTAAGGATGGTCAACAAGGTGTTGTGGGAAGCCTCTGGATCTTTTTACCTCCTATCGTTCCATTGCTGGGTCCCCTGGTTACTTCCATGTGCACCACCATGGCCATACTGCACATGCGCAGGTAAAGTTCACACAGGCCTAGTTAGACTAAGCGTTTTGTTCTACTAGGTCTGTGGGAACCGTAGTCATACATGGGCAGTATGGACATGCTCCTCCACAGCCGTGCTTGCACACTGATGAAATATATTCAACCCCGCCGAGTGGAATATATTTTGTAGCACCCACAGCACTGGAACGGTACAGTCTATGAGGCTACAGGAATCCTCCGGATTATCCACAGGCTTTCTTCTACAATGGCAGGTAGCTTTTTCTTTTTACATCACCTCAGGACTACTTCAATTTAATGTATGCAGCTTGAGAATGGACCAATGAAATACCACCTCAGCAACATTTCATTGGTTAAATATCAGATATAACCGGCTTAAAAATAAGAGGAAAGAAAAAACAATAACATTTGGAAAAATATTTTTGTTGTTTTGGACTAGAAAAGAATATGGTATATAAAAATTAGAACCTGTTCTTTTTGTTTTTCTTCATTTGCTGTTGTTATTTTTCCACATTACAAACACACCACAGCTGTCTGATCATTCTGTGCTGCTTGTTGTATTTTTTTTTAAAAAAGCAACAAATGATGGGAAAGGTGATTTCATAATACAAATCTGAAAGAACATTTATTGTAGAGTTACAAAGAATGTCATAACTGCTTTCAAAGGGACATGAAGTTTGACTAAAAAATAAAAATTAGAGAACACTAATAACAGTTAACAGGCCTTAATAAAAAATGTGTGTATATGTTAAAAATAAATTGTACAACACAGCATGCTGGGTCCATTGAAAAGTTTAAAACTGTTAGTGATTGGAGACAAATGAAGGCCAACTTATGAAATCGTCGCTTTATGTCTTTGTAGAATACTGACCATGCTAACACAAGGGTACAGAATCACAAATGTTATTTATTTTTTAAAGGGTTAAAAGTCTACATAACTGGCATATTATCATGCCAGAAGTTTACATTCTATTAAAGGAAAGATATCTCAGGGATTGTTAATGAACCACATGAAGGAAAATGTGCTACACAACAAGACCATAAGAGATAGCCAAGATGGATGAATGGGGGCAGCTGTTGTCAAACAAATCAGCTTTATTTACTAAGTAGCAATTTAGAGGAGTGGCTATAGTTGTGGTATATTTGGGCACAAGCATAAACTATTCTTCAGTAACAGCACATAAAATGTTGCATTTATTGTGCCATGCAATGAGCAGATTATTACCGCTACTTTATTCAGGACTTAACCTCACTGGAATCAAGTGGCTTTTCAAGGTTTCACGTACATGCAACTAGGAATGCAAACCAAAATATGTCTGGAAAGGTCTAATTTGTACTTTGCATTTCTGAACTCACAAAGGTAATTTCAGCCTAACTGACCAAACAAGATTTAAAGTGTGGCCACTTGCAGCACACTCATGACCTTGTCTGGCCAAAAGGTGGTCCTTAAACTTTGGTTCATGGAAGCATTCATCTAGTGCAGTGATCTGCAAACTTGGCTCTTTAGCTGTTAAGGAACTGTTAAGTCCCACAATGCATTTGCCTTTATGAATCATGACTGTGGCTGTCAGACTCCTGCAATGCATTGTGGGACTTGTAGTTCCTTAAAAGCTGGAGAGCCAAGTTTGCAGATCACTGATCTAGTGGATCTCTGTCCATAATTAGTCATGGAAGTACCTCATTTTTGATTCTGTAGACAGCACACATAGGTGGTGATTAGTCCACTTTTGTCTTATTACATGATTAAGCATATTTCTTACAACCAAAAGGAGAAAGTTTAATGTTTAATTCTTTGCTAGCACAGAGAAAATAGTTATTTACTATGTATTTATTTATACAATGTTAATGCTGTGCAGATACAAAGAACTATAATTAAGGGACTGATGTATTCAAAATGTCCTGGAAGATTAAATCAGTGCAATCTTTGCTGAGTTTTGGCCAGAAACCAGACTTGCGTGTCAGATGTATCAATATCTCAAAAGGACCTAGACTATAAATCTTTTTTACACTTGTGCCTTCACTGCAGTATATCTACATCTTTGGTGCCATCAGCTGTTGTGCAAGAACATAGATATACGTATACAATACTTGCTGAGCAGGTTGCTTGTACTAGACTGTGCCTGTGCTCATTTCCCTCCAGGATCATAACAGTACTAACCCGGGAAACCCACTGGGAGTCTGCCCAATCCCCCCCTTGCATCAGAGATCACAAGGTGGAAGCTGTGATGAAGCAAGTATGATTTTGTCCCTTTTCCAGCAACGATTGCTGTAGCCAGCTTTATAGAGCTACAAGTACAAGGTCCCTACCTGATGACATGACTATACAAGGCTAGTTTGCTGGAGAGCAGGCAGGGAAGAGCAACTAGTTGCTGGAATGGGGAAAGTTGACACCATACCTATCCAGCATGCTGCCTGCTGCTAATCTCTGCATGGGGGGGGGGGGGGTGTTAAGTGGGAAAAAGGACCACTAGGCTACCAGGGGAGTCCCTACCAAGGAAGTCCATATAAGGCGCTGAGAGGACTTCTAGACTATCAGAGAAACATAGGTAAGGAGGAGAGGAGACCACTTGATTGCAATGGAAATCAAAAAAGGGAAGGGGTACAACTAAACCACCAAGAAAGTCTATAAGGAAGATGGGGGGACCAACAGGACAATCTATAATGGTCCACTGACCACCAAGCTACCAGAGAATACAGTAAATAGCACTATAAGGGGACACAGTAGCCACTTTGGGGAGCACAGGGACCACATTTTTAAGAGACCACTATGTGGGGACACATCACAGGGGGTGTACGAGAGGAATCACCGCCGGGAGACTTGAGCGCAGGATACAGCCGGTATGGCTTATCCTGCTGCTGCACAAGTTCCCGGTGACGTTAATTACTATTCCCTCTCTAGCTCCACGTGGATAGTGGGGGAATGATGTAGTTCAGCTTCCAGCAATTGCTGGAGGCTGAATTACAGTGTTTAAAAAGTAACTTCAGCACCGTCTTCTGACGGCACTAAAGTTACTCACTGTGCAGCTATGGCCATAATCCCTAGTACGGCTTATGGTGGCGCCGGCTGGGCCCAAATCTCCTGCGCTGGAGTAGCAGTGTTCACATAGGGGAAATGATAATGGGGGCATAGCACAATCGCCATCACAAGAGGAGCACAGCATTGGGACCACTATAAGGGACACACAGTACAGAGGCCACTATAAGGTGGATTATACATAAAAGCAATTCAAGGCGACACTATTGGGGTCTTTGATTCAGTGAACACTTTAATGGGAGCAGCTAAAATGGAAACGTGCAATTGGGAAATATGAAAAGGGCACCAATATTGTGGTCAAGCAGTGGCAATTACATAAAAATGTTTAACCACTCCCACTTTTTGGATCACGTATCCTACAAAAATGAATTATTCCCCTTTTACCTCTTCTTCCCTACTTTTACTAAGGGCGGTAATGACATTCAATATCACCACAACTGACATACCTGATGGTTCATCAACACACTTGTGTCCCAAAGTGTAAAGTGTCCCCCCATGCCCGTGTGCAGTGCAGGACCACATGGCATGAGGCACCTGTGCCATTATAACACATTCCTGGTACCACGTGGTACAGGCATTTGTAGTGAGAATGAGGAAATTTGGGTGCCTGGGGCTAATGGACTATTTGGGCGCCCCATAGATGCTAATGAAAAATATTGGGCGCCAAAGAAGAAATTTGGGCCCATCCAACCGAAAGTTTTCACTTTGAGAATTATTGGATCGATAAATATCGTTTTGAAATTTGTTTTGAGAATTATAATATCGTAAATTATTGTTTTGAACTTTATTATCTTTCAAAAGTATCGCTTTTTATATTGACATGACTTGCAGTGGAGAAAGGGAGTTTTAGGGTAAGGCGTCAGGAAGGGGGTTTTAGGGTTAAGCATCATCGGGAAGGGGGGTTTTAGGGATAGGAATCAGGAAGGGGGGTTTTAGGGTTAGGAGTCAGGAAGGGGGTTTTAGGGTAAGGCACCAGGAAGTGGGGTTTTAGGGTTAAGCACCACCAGGGGGGTCTTAGGGTTATGCACCACCAGGGGGGTCTTTGGGTTAAGCACCACCAGGGGGGTCTTAGGGTTAGGCATCGGTAGAGGAAGGGTTCTGTGTGAGAGTAGGGCTAGGTTTAGTTGTAGTAAAATATCAGTAATATTTACCAATGTTTAACTATGCTTATTTTGACTGTAAATATATTTTCGTTTTCATTGTTATAGACGATATTTTGCGATTTTATTACCGTTATTTTAACATATTTATTATGCCAGATAAAGATAAAAAATATTATTATAGACATTATCTTAAAATTTTGGCTATACCTGTCACCCTATTTTCCTGGTGCCCTTATTTGATGCATGCCTTGCAGTGACGGCAGACACAGTGGTGACAGAAGAAGGGGCCAGGAATTGGCCAGCAGAGAGGTGAGATTTTACATAGCATGGGCACAAGGGGCATTTTTATACTTGGGGGCGGGTAGGCAGGCGGCAGCAGCGCTGGGATGATTTATGATAGATTTGATGCTGAAATCTATCAGAAATAGGTTTGTGGTGTGGAAGGCAACTGATCTCTCTCTGATCAGATTCAATCGGAGAGAGATCTGTCTCATGGTCGATCTGCCCATACATAGCCTGAGGCATGGCCACCTTAAAGAGGAACTCCAGTGAAAATAATGTAGTAAAAAAAGTGCTTCATTTTTTACCATAATTATGTATAAATGATTTATTCAGTGTTTGCTCATTGTAAAATATTTTCTCTCCCCGATTTACATTCTGACATTTATTACATGGTGACATTTTTACTGTGGGCAGGTTATGTAGCTGCTTCTAGCTGTTTTGGCTGTTAGAGACAGCTGTAAACAGCTAATTCCTGTCTGTGAACATTGTTACATTGTGGCAGTTTGCCCAGAGTACCGCGGTACTCAGAGCTTCTTGTGGGAGGGGTTTCAGCACAAACTCAGTCATACAGCGCCCCCTGATGGTCTGTTTGTGAAAATCATTATATTTCTCATGTAAAAGGGGGTATCAGCTACTGATTGGGATAAAGTTCAATTCTAGGTTCGAGTTTCTCTTTATATGGAAGGTTCAGGGACGCTGTGAAAAAAACAAAAATCCAAATCCACTTACCTGGGGCTTCCTCCAGCCCGTGGCAGGCAGGAGGTGCCCTCGTCGCGGCTCCGCAGGCTCCTGGTCTCCTCCGGTGGCGCGCCCGACCTGGCCAGGCCGGCTGCCAGGTCGGGCTCTTCTGCGCTCCAATGTGCGGCTCACTGGTGCGCGCTGACGTCATCGGACGTCCTCCGGGCTGTTCTGCGCAGGCTCAGTAGTTCTGAGCCTGCGCAGTACAGCCCGGAGGACGTCCGATGACGTCAGCGCGCACCAGTGAGCCGCACATTGGAGCGCAGAAGAGCCCGACCTGGCAGCCGGCCTGGCCAGGTCGGGCGCGCCACCGGAGGAGACCGGGAGCCTGTGGAGCCGCGACGAGGGCACCTCCTGCCTGCCACGGGCTGGAGGAAGCCCCAGGTAAGTGGATTTGGATTTTTATTTTTTTCACAGCATCCCTGAACCTTCCCTTTAAGCTAGAAAATCACCACTAATTTCACAGTATGTTGATTCAATTCCTTATGAACTGCGCAAGTACAGAACGCTGCTGGCCATGGTAGTGCGATCAAGAGAGCAGTGGTCTGGGATCTTTTAGAGGGGACAGCAGCACCCTGGAGAGCATCGGAACTACATCGAGAGACCTGATAGACTGCTAGGCGTTAGAAGAAGCCCCAGGTAAATAAATCTAACCCCCCCTCCCATTCGGATATCCTTTAAACATGTGTTTTCATGTTAATCTTTTGCTTACTTAAAATGTATATACTGCTTCACGCTGAACGTTGTTATTGTTAAACTTTCTAATAAAAACATTGAAGCCAAAAATGTTTGTATTATTTTTAAATTTAAGATAAAAGAAACTGTGTACTGAAGCAAAAATACACCTTTATTTAAAAATCATATTTGGTCACTTCACATTGTATCAGAAATGTGATTTAAGTTTTGAGATAAATAGCCAAATAAAATGTGTGGTTTTTATCAACAGTAGCAGTGTTAATTTGAAAAAAACCTAATAGGTAAAAACTGAGAAATAATGTATTTTTCTTATTTTATCCTCTTTTTCCTATAAAAATACATAGAAAATAAAATTATTATTAGAGGGCGAAGCACCCAAAGAAAATCTAGTTTGTCATGAAAATCTCAATGTACATCTACATATATGCTTTGTTATCTTTGCATGTTATGTGATTATTCTCGCTTAATAAAGCTTAAAAGTGAAAAAAAAAATGAACCATTTATCACTTAGGTGTCATAAATAGTGATAAAGTTATTGCTGATTAAACAGGGACATAGAAAAGGTGTCAAAACTGCTCTAGTCCATAAGGGGAAAATTAGTTAAGAGGTGAAGTGGTAAAAAAAGTAAGCATGCCAAAACAGTTTACATCATTATAGAATCTATGTCACTGGAACAATGAGTTTAAAATATTATGTTCATAGCTGCACACCAGTTCCAGAGAATCAAATAGTCATAACACATTTATCCGAGACAGACAGGCAGAGAGAGACATACTGTATAGATGTATTTTTAGCTGTATATTTACTCTGCAGGGGTTAAATTCGCTGATATGTATTTAACCAACTTCAGAGCAAAGCACCTCTCATCCAATTTTCAAACGCCAACAGCTGCACATTTTTAGGCCCTTGGGCACACAAGAGGTGGAGTGTCAGTGTGTAACCTAATTACTGGTTCTTTATCAGCTCAAGTGATCCAGATTTACTCAAATGAATGTGATTATCACAAGTCAACACAGCTTGATGAAATGGAAATTGGGTGTGGCCGGAATTCCAGCAGAGGGACACAATGTTATTCTGAGCTGTTTGGGTATTTATCCATCTTTTTTGTTTTTGGAGTTTCCCATGATGATGAACATCATCTGTTTATTCACAGTTACTGTATCAGCTGCTAGTAACCCCGAATTCCCCCTCTGCACCTTAGCCAACGCAAAACCACTTCATGTGATGCTGGCTTATCAACATGCAGTGTATAGACAGGTGTCTACAATCCTATTAGATGGCAAAAAAGTATCAGTGTGAACTGTATGTTTTATCATAGCTCCCATAGTCCCTCTTTAGGAACCAAATCCCTTTGTCCTTCTTTCTTCCTCTTGTGTCCCTCTTTCAGGACTGATGTACCGATCTATGTAAATATATGCATTTCTCTACTGATAAATGTGTTTAACTGACTCTAAACTTTATTCCCATCATTTAAATTAATATATGTCAGATGGCTTCCACCCCCAGTAGTAAGGGAGCTGAGTTCAGTTATCGATAGGTCACTTTTCCTTATTTTCTACAATTCTCTTTCAAGCTAGTCAATTCCCTATGACTGGTGTAAAGCTGATGTTTTTACCTTATTAAAGAAGTTAAAAAGATCAGAATCTGCAAACTATGGACCTGTTGGTACAACATCATTTGTGTGTAAACAGTTTGAAGGTGTTCTAAAGGTGGCCATACATCAAGTGATTTTGGCAGCTGATTGACCAAGAGACAGATCTCCCTCTGATCGAATCTGGAGAGAGATCTGTTGGATGCCATAAACTGTAGGCTGATTGCCAATTGTTTTGGGGGTGCGGCCGGGGGTTTCTCTTGCTTTCATCATTCGGGATTATCGCACGCCATTTCTGCCGCGCACCCAGTCCAGCATGACGGCCTGATATTTTCCAGCATGTCCAATCTGCCTTGGGGAGGTAAGTCCACCATTGCTTCCGTGAAATTTTAAAGTTTTAAATACATTTTATTCTTTTGGCGCCTCTGTTCACTTTTACAATACTAGTATCCGCCCCTGGTGGAGGGGTCGTACCCCCCTTTTTTTCTTCTGATCTACAGAGAGCAACATCTTAATCCTGAGTGGGGACAGGTCTAATCTCCTCACCTGCCTACACAGTGGTTGCCTATACGGTGACCCTGGTTTGTGAGTATTCTGTTTACTTACTTCTTACTTATCCATTCATTTACATACTACACTATATTGGGCTCTCGGTGTTCCCCTTTTTTTCCTGGAGGGTGGTGTTACAAGGGAGGAGGCTGAAATCCAGTTCAGTGCAGCTTTCTTTATTAGGAATCTCTAGAATTAATCAAATCTGGGGTTGAATAGATTCCAATATGGAAGCAGTAGACAAAATTAAAAAATGCTATTGCCCTCTGATAATGTCAGTAGATTTGTAGCACTGGGAAGTAGAGTTGGCAAAATAACTTAATAACTTGAAATAGTATTTTAGTAGGAAACAAAATGCAAACTCATCTCTACAGGTCAATCGCTCATGGAATCAGCTGCGCACATTATGAGTTGTCATTACCTCATCTTTAGTTAATAGCAGTAGATAAGTGGCAAAAGTACTTTTCCATAAGAAGCACTAGTTTCACTGTGTTCCTTCCACCATGAAGGCATTTTCATGAAAGTGGCAAAAACTAGGCTTGAAACACATTGAAGATTTACCTAAACAACTAGCAATGTCGGTTCTCACGCGCCAACTCTATCACCGACCCTGAAATTCTATCCCTATTGCTAACTTGTAACTTGAAACAATATTTATAATTCATCACCTTCATGGCCCATCATTTCAGCTATACAATCAGCTAAACATCATCAGCAAAAGGAAGCACCTTGCCACCGATATACCCTAGTATGGCATTCTAGCTGCACTGGTGCCAAAATTAACGGGTTAATGGGTGGAGGTAGGGAGTTCCATAGTGTTGGAGCAGCTCTTGAGAAGTCCTGGAGGCGTGCATGGGACTGGGTGATGCGGGGGGTGGTTAGGCGAAGTTCATTGGAAGAGCGGAGTGAGCGGCTAGGTGTGTACGTCTGAGTAAGATCGGAAATGTAGGTTGGACAGGATTTGTGGACAGATTTGTAGGTCAGACACAGTATCTTGAATCTGATTCTGGGCTGGATAGGGAGCCAGTGGAGGGATTCAAGGAGGGGATCCGCGATGGGAGCAGTGGATAATTCTGGCTGCCGCATTCATGATGGACTGCAGTGGAGCTGTTCGGGTCATAGGGAGACCAGACAGCAGGGCATTGCAGTAGTCAAGGCGGGAAATTATGAGGGCATGGATGAGGAGTGATGGTGGCAGAGGTCAGGAAAGGGCGAATCTTACAGATGTTACGAAGGTCGAAGTTGCAGGACTTTGTAAGGTTGTGGATGTCGGGAGTGAAGGAGAGTGTGGCGTCCAGGGTGACACCCAGAATGAATGAATGAAATAAACATGCTTTATGGATACAGTATGTTTTATAATAAGTAAAGAAGTGCTGCTTTGCTTTTTTCTGAAAATATCGGTGAACTTTTTACAGTGATGAGAGTCAGGTTTAGGTACAAAACTATGGTTAATAAGCAGTAACTTGGCAGCAGTAACTAGGCAGCCTAGTTGCGAGAAAAAAAAGATATTCCCATCACAGACACTGCAAAAATCTATTGCTTTTTCTACACTGCCAGAGTCTGGCATTCCTTTATCTCTAAAACACTTTTACAATGGAAAATGCCATGTAAAAAGTCAAACTTACCGACCCATACAGTTCGCCTCTCTCATTCATGCCCAGATAGAGTCCAGAGTCCACACCTCGGATACTGACAAGACCGACAGCCAAGCTAATAAATTCCAAAATTCCTAAAAGACAAAGTCAATCAATAAGTTAATCCAAAATGTTAAATAAATCTACATCCAACAACATTAAGACAAAACAGATTTTCAACATATCTTTATCTTACCTTCATGGTCTGTTTCAATAACTATAGTATGACATTTGAATTTCACAGCTTTTATACAGTACAGTACTATCGCCAGCAAACAATTTGCTAGTCTTTCTTATCAATGGATTGTATGAGGTAGTATTTCTCAGAATCAGGATTCAGCAGCAAACTGCAGAACACCACCCTAAAACCACATGTACGTAAAAAAGGCGCAGGGAAATTTGGGCACAGGGTGAAAGCGAAAGACAGCTCACCTTGCTCTTTCCAATTGCTGTTTTGACGGTTATTGTCAATACTATTTCAGTAATAACCTGATTGGTTAGAGGAGACAAATTACTCAGTGAGCACGGACATAGTCGTAATTCACATTATAGCCACGGCCCAAATTGCTGGTGCCATGCGGCACCCAAATTACCTGCATCGCCTACACACTCCACTAGAAACCTCCCTAACTGCTAGCTAAGGTAGTTGTGAAGCTAACAGGTATCACATCAACTCCATCTACTATATTCAGTTCTAAAACCGTTTCAGTAGCAAAGAACCATTTAAAGCAGCAGATACAGCCATACTATCCCAGGAAAAAAAACACATATATAAGTAGATAACTTCTTGTTCTACTTACATCACAGATGTATTGTACTGTCCACATTTTGATTTCAGTGAATTTTATATAGTAAATAAAGAGTATTCTGTTCCTGGCATTTGCCGTCTTGATTCCCTCTGACAGAAGCCAATCCTGATGTCATTTCCTCCCTTACTTTTTTTCTCTCCTAGAAACTGCACAGTCATAGTTAGCTTGCTTTGTAAGCTAGCTCAATGAACTGCCCTCAGCCAATCAGTGAGAAGCAGGAATGTGGGAGGGGTGATGACAAGCTTCTTTCTCCTTAGTAATGGCAAAAATAGAGCCAGGTTGACTGAATAGATTGGAGCGCTTGCAATGCAGAGTAAGGTTGCAGACTGCATTTTAAACACAGAGCAGTGGGTAAATGGAATTTGATTTTGTGGCTGACAATCCCTCTTTAACACTGATGGGAGTTGAGTTTGGGGTGAGCCCTAAGAGTGGATAGGGGATGGACATGAAAGCTGATCTGTACATTTTGGTAACTGTCAGAGAACCATTATAACAAATGTTCATTAGTTACGGGCAGTTTTCTACAGAGAATGGTCTCAATTCACTAAGCTTATCTCCTGTCTTTAATAACGTTTCTAGAGTTGTTACCATGGTGATAAGGCATGTAGTATTCAGGCAACATTTTACCTCAGGCAAACCTAAAGTTAACTCTTCTGTCTTTAAGTTAACTCCCCAATCCTTAAAATAACTCCACAGTTAAAGACAGGCTGTTAATTAACTGCGTGTGAAAATAACTACAGAGGAGGTAAATTAACTACAGAGGAGGTAAATTAACTACAGAGGAGGTAACGTAAGAAATGAAGAGATAAGATAACTCTCACTGTGTGGAGGTAAGTTTTCTCTTGCCTTATTATCTCCAGCATGATCTTAGTGAATTGAGGCCAATGTATGAATGGATGTTGGGCAGATGCTTTATAAAAGTCTATTTTAAACAGCACTCTGCAATTGAAAAAGTACAAAAAAGTAGGTGAAAAAGTACTGTCAAAATTATTCTTAGTATTTTCTTTCTTGCTGGTGACTTAAAGGGCATTTTATTTATAATGTTAAAATATCACCTAAGAGAAAACATAGGAGAAAAAGTTAATTGAATAAGGGCCAATGTGTTAAAAATGGGGAGGAGGGAGGGGATACTTTTTTGCACCAAAGTAGGTCATTATCAAATACATTTGAGAAAATTATCCCAGTAGCACTGTGCTTGTAAAGATAAAAGTTAAGGGCTTCAGGCAACTGGAATAACATGCCGCTAACACAAAACAACAATTATGTGACATAGAACAAATTTGTATACGCAACAGCTATCCTGTGTTCCCAGGTTTCCATGGGCTCACTTGTATGTAAGTGAAAAAGGAAAATTAGAAAAGAAGTTGTGATATTAAAACATCAATCCAATGACAACACGTTATAACCAGTGAAATGTAATTCTGAAAGGGTGCTTCTTCTTCTCCACAGGAAAAGGAAGAATCCTATCACAGCAATCTGGGAATCCTCAGCTAATGAGCAATTGAGCATAGAAGAAGCTACTGGTGTGTGATCTAGAGATGGTCAATTTGTAATATCAAAACTACACAATTACTGGAGTCTATGATTGGCTTTTGCAAACCCATATCCCTTCCCCCCGCCCCCTCACTCTCTTCAATGAGGGGATATGTTTGCGATATTTTACTACAACTGTAACGATTGTGGAACTTTCTCTGTGATCAGCGCACAACGCGTGCGCTGACACGGCGGAAATCCTCCACAAGCGTATATTTGCAGGCACCCAGCAAAAGGTGCTACGCACCTGTAGAGGGAAATTTCTGTCGGCAGATGGCGCTGGGGAGTGCAGAGGAACCAATCCTCTGTACCTCCACAAGTGCCAGACAGGAATTGTACGAAGCGCAGAACGCAATCGCAAGAGAGGCGATTGCGAAGGAGATTGAGCAAAGGGACAGGTTGTATGTGTGTGCGCCAATCCAGTCGCCACCCCGCGACTGCGCACACACAACAGCAGATATGAAATAGGAACGCGATCGCGAGAGGTGCGATCGCCAGACGTGACACAAGGCAGATCAGAATAGAATACGAGGGTAGCAAAGGCACAGCAAATAATACAATAAGGAGATACGGAAAATAACAAACGCTAGCTAACCGCGAACACCGCACTCATTCGCAACAGTGCACGCGGTTATGCGCGGTCTCCACGTGATAAGCACAATAGAGACAAGCACGCCTAACTAACCATCGACAGACAAACATGAAACAGAGGACGCGAGTGCTTTCTTTTTTTTTTTCACAATAAAAGATTTTTATTGAACAAGTATGAAATGCACATGTTAAACGAATGTATAAACAGCATAACACTGCAGTAGTAGTTATACAGAGTATTAAACATACAGTTATCAGTTAGACAAAGTCAAGCATAAGTCAATATAACATCTGAATTTCAGTAGTGACTTATATTTGCATATTTATATCATAAATTCTAACCCTGCTCATGTGATATCTTCCAAGATGCTTACATACCCTAGATGCTTGCATACCCTTCCGTGCCAAGAGTAGATAGATAGAAGGAGCAGAGATGAGATAGAATGGAGAGAAGAGGTAGAGAAAGATTGGTATCTGTCTTTAAACCTAAGTTTCCAGAAGTGCCTTGCAGTCCTGTGAGTACTGGAATTCCACCCATACCGACCAGGTGATCAAATATTGATCATTCCTATCTTGGGATAGGAGAATTAATCTCTCAAGGGATTCCACTGAATCCATGCGCTTGATCCAGGTTTTGATTGAGGGAGGTGTGGTGGACTTCCAACACAGGGGAATCAAAGCTCTTGCTGCATTTATCATATGTATTGTAAGAGATTTTTTATAACTTTTCAGAGATTCAAAAGTGGCATGGAGAAGAAAGATCTCTGGCGCAAAGACAATTTTATCTCCTGAGATCTTTTCCATCCAAAAATGGATCTGTCTCGCGAGTGCTTTCTTAACGGTTACCTCACCGAGCCTCCAGCAAGCGCAGCAGACAAGACAGACACACGAAAACAGGGACAAGCGAGAGATAGGATCCACAGCACTAGCGAAAAGTGGCTAGCGCGATCCAGGTACAGAGTAGCAGAACAGAAGGATCCCCAGCGCTAGCGAAAAGTAGCTAGCGCGATCCCCGAAGACAGAACAGAAGGATCCCCAGCGCTAGCGAAAAGTAGCTAGCGCAATCCCAGGAGACAGAACAGAAGAGATAGCTGGTAGCAACCGCTGCACCAGCTATACTCCAAGAACAGAGATCAGAACCATTTCCTGTCGATCACCTTTGGGACAGGACAATGGCAACAGGCAAGACAAGACAGAACAGGCAATACAACCTGACTGGGCTAGAAGGGGAGCCTAAAGCAGCTCCCAGGAATTAACTATACTAGATAGCAATGGCTGACACTCCAGCAGTGTCCATCAGGAACAGACCATGGAAAGGAAATGACCAGCAAAGCCTTCTGGGAAACATAAAGCTCTTATAGTGCCAGTCATCAAAGAAGGCAGGTAGGGGATTTGCATAACGAATGTATGCAAATTCCCCAGCAAGAGAACAGCAAAAATCTATTAACCCTTCGCACACTCACATGCAAATGTTCAAACAATTGCATTCACAGATTCACTCATCCAGGCCACAACTGTTATCCCTACAGCTAAATTAAAAGCCAGGGTTTTAGTTCACAGAAGAATGCATTCTTATGCTTAATCACCTATACTGCGCAGAAGTACCCAGGTAAACATAGGTGTCCTAACTCTGGCCCTGTAACATGCATAGTGCAGACATGCAACCACATTCATTGCATCAAACCTATCAATGGATTAGGAGCACACATCCTAACTTCCTCTCCTGGGAAAGACAGTGCATCTTACCAATCGCACAAGGGAGCTAATGTTATGTGTCCATGTGCACCATGCGCATACACCAGCAAGCTGTCTGCATGCTGACAAACATACAGGGGAAGGGGGGAGTGCACCGAATTAGACCCTAGCCAGCAAGAGAACAGACTAGAAACTTGCAATGGAAAGACAGGTCTCTGTTCCAGAGACCTGCAGCCCACAGACTAGAGGAATGGACAAACAGCTGTGTGCCTGTGCAGCCAGCTGAGCGGATCATCACAACAACTAAACCTAACCAGTCTCACCCTGAACCGTTTCCCCTGATACCTAGCCTTAAAATCCCCCTTCCTGACACCTAACTCTAAAACCCCCCTTCCTGACACCTAACTCTAAACCCCCCTTCCTGTCACCTAACCCTAAAACCCCCTTCCGGACGCCTAACCCTAAAACCCCCCTTCCTGACACCTAACTCTAAACCCCCCTTCCTGTCACCTAACCCTAAAACCCCCTTCCGGACGCCTAACCCTAAAACCCCCCTTCCTGATGCCTAACCCTAAAACCCCCCTCCTGACACCTAACCCTAAAACCCCCCTTCCTGATGCCTAACCCTAAAACCCCCTTCCGGACACCTAACCCTAAAACCCCCCTTCCGGACGCCTTACCCTAAAACCCCCCTTCCTGATGCCTAACCCTAAAACCCCCCTCCTGACACCTAACCCTAAACCCCCCCTTCCTGAAGCCTAACCCTGAAACCCCCCTTCCTGATGCCTGAGCCTAAAACCCCCCTTCCTGATGCTTAAGCCTAAAACCCCCTTCCTGACACCTAACCCTAAAACCCCCCTTCCTGATGCCTAACCCTAAAACCCCCCTCCTGACACCTAACCCTAAACCCCCCCTTCCTGATGCCTAACCCTAAAATTTCCCTTCCTGACACCTAACCTTAAAACCCCCCTTCCTGACACCTAAGCCTGAAACCCCCTTTACTGACGCCTAACCCTAAAACTTCCCTTCCTGATGCCTAACCCTAACCCCCCCCTCCTCACACCTAACCCTAAATCCCCCCTTCCTCATGCCTAACCCTAAAACCCCCCTTCCGGACACCTAACCCTAAAACCCCCCTTCCGGACGCCTAACCCTAAAACCCCCCTTCTTGATGCCTAACCCTAAAACCCCCCTCCTGACACCTAACCCTAAAACCTCCTCCTGACACCTAACCCTAAAACCCCCCTTCCTGAAGCCTAACCCTGAAACCCCCCTTCCTGATGCCTGAGCTTAAAACCCCCTTCCTGATGCCTAACCCTAAAACCTCCCTTCCTGATGCCTAACCCTAAAACTTCCCTTCCTGACACCTAACCTTAAAACCCCCCTTCCTGACACCTAAGCCTGAAACCCCCTTTACTGACGCCTAACCCTAAAACTTCCCTTCCTGATGCCTAACCCTGAAAACCCCCCTCCTGACACCTAACCCTAAATCCCCCCTTCCTGACGCCTAATCCTAAAACTTCCCTTCCTGGCGCCTAACCTTAAAATCACCATTCCTAGCCTTATAATTTTCCAAAATAATGAAATTCAAAACAATGAATTTCAAAAATGCAAAAAAACTTCAAAAACATTTTGGTTAGACAGGACAGGACCTGCTATTTATCGTACGCACATTTTTTGGCTTTGGGTGACCAATAGCTAATATTTACATTGGCGCCTATATGGGGTGCCCAAAACGTCCATTAGCCACAGGTGCACAAATTTCCTGCTTCCGAGAAACCGGTCTCTGGATCTACTGACAATGGGATGGATCCCCAATGCTGCAACACATGAGCACATGTGGATGCCTAACGACACAGGGTGGGTGGTACATGCCAGTCATTATCCAGAAGATTACTGGGAGATCTGCATCTCATCTCCTTCCTCCCCACCAGAGCATCTTTTCTTGTTAATTTATAAGTATAGACAATAGGCACCCTTCATTATAAACCACTATAAAATCACTTTCACTTGCATGGAACACTACTGAGAAAATTCTCCAATGCCGGCATAAAACCTGCAGATCTGTATATTACTTCTCAGAACTATGACATATTTGATGTGACTGGTAAGTATAACTTTCAACGCAATCCGCTGAAATCCAACAGCCTATTACAAGATGCAATCTTTATTAGATCCTACAACTGAGAAAATTCCTGTATGATTTAAACTACTGCTACCATAGCTTTTGAATTGTCTTTCCCCGCCCTCTCACTTTGTCTCAGTGCCCATGGACTCTATGCATGGAAGCAGGGCCGCGCCTGGGCGGGTGCTGCGGGTGCAGTGCACCCAGGCGCCGCCGCCCGGCCGCCGCTCCCCTCTCCCACACAGGTGTCAAACTCTGGCCCGCCGGTGTATATTGTAAACTACCCTGCTCGCGGCTCCGCCCCCTCCCATCCGTCCTCTTGCTACTTGCCTTTCACTCTGTTGATTATTATTAAGCCTGGTTGTTCTGCCCTATGTACGGAGTGATAGAGCGTGGTTACGCTCTATCACTCATTTGTTCCGCCCCCGACGTCTTCTTGGAAGGGATCGCTGAGTGTGGCAGTTCACTGACCAGGGGTGGTGTGTAGCACCTGTGATGGCAGACAGTCCCAGAAGCACGTGAAATTAGGCAAGACAAGTCTCTAATCTCTATACTTAATCCATGCTAGTGTCTGGTCTGACCTTTCCTCCTCAGAGTTTATCGTAGCAAGCAGGGAGCAGAGAAGGAATTCCCTTCCCCCACCTTCCAGAAATCGGCATTTCTGAAGTTGAGGAGGAGAGAGCAGATGTGTATCTGCACTGCATGGGGGAGAATCAGTAAGCAGGAGCGAAAGTGAGATGGTGTATCATGTGTATCAGCTAAGCTTGTGCTGCAGAATGTTTGCTTATCAGTGTAGGTGCTGTAAGATGAAGTGTGTGGTGTGAGTGCTGCAAGATGGAAGAAGTGTGTGTGTGTGTGTGTGTGTGTATGTATGTTTATGTGTGTGGTGTGTGTATAGGTGTGTGTGTGTGTGTATAGGTGTGTGTGTGTGTGTATAGGTGTGTGTATAGGTGTGTGTGTGTATATAAGTGTGTGTGTGTGTGTGTGTGTATAGGTGTGTGTGTGTGTGTGTATAGGTGTGTGTGTGTGTGTGTGTATATAGGTGTGTGTGTGTCGGTGAGTGCTGCATATATAGGTGTGTGTGTGTCGGTGAGTGCTGCAAGATGGGAGAAGTGTGTGTATCAGTGAGTGCTGCAAGATGCAGAAGTGTATGTGTGTGTGTGAGA
Organism: Hyperolius riggenbachi; assembly: GCF_040937935.1. NCBI lineage: Eukaryota > Metazoa > Chordata > Amphibia > Anura > Hyperoliidae > Hyperolius > Hyperolius riggenbachi. Next base: position 157,417,591 of record NC_090653.1, on the reverse strand, counting down.
GTGCTGCAAGATGGGAGAAGTGTGTGTGTATCAGTGAGTGCTGCAGGATGCAGAAGTGTGTGTGTGAGTGCTGCAAGATGGGAGAAGTGTGTGTGTGTGTGTGTGTGTGTGTGTGTGTGTGTGCTGCAAGATGGGAGAAGTGTGTGTGTGTGTGTGTGTGTGTGTCAGTGAGTGCTGCAAGATGGGAGAAGTGTGTGTGTGTGTGTGTGTATATCAGTGAGTGCTGCAAGATGCAGAAGTGTGTGTGTGTGTATCAGTAAGTGCTGCAAGATGGGACAAGTGTGTATGTGTGTGTATCAGTGAGTGCTGCAAGATGGGAGGTGTGTGTGTGTGTGTGTGTGTGTGTGTGTGTGAGTGTGTGTGTGTGAGTGCTGCAAGATGGGAGAAGTGTGTGTGTGTGTATCAGTGAGTGCTGCAAGATGGGAGAAGTGTGTGTGTGTGTGTGTGTGTGCTGCAAGATGGGAGAAGTGTGTGTGTCAGTGAGTGCTGCAAGATGGGATAAGTGTGTGTGTGTGTGTGTGTGTGTGTGTGTGTGTGTATATATCAGTGAGTGCTGCAAGATGCAGAAGTGTGTGTGGTGTGAGTGCTGCAAGATGGAAGAAGTGTGTGTGTGTGTGTATCAGTGAGTGCTGCAAGATGGGAGGTGTGTGTGTGTATCAGTGAGTGCTGCAAGATGCAGAAGTGTGTGTATTAGTGAGTGCTACAAGATGGGAGAAACAAGTGTGTGTGTGTGTGTGTGTGTGTGTGTGTGTGTGTGTGTGTGTGTGTATGTATGTATCAGTGAGTGCTGCAAGATGCAGAAGTGTGTGTATTAGTGAGTGCTACAAGATGGGAGAAACAAGTGTGTGTGTGTGTGTGTGTGTGTGTGTGTGTGTGTGTGTGTGCATCAGTGTGAGTGCTGCAAGATGGGAGGTGTGTACCCCACATAACTAAACCTTGACTGTCCTTGCTGCCGTAACCAACCCTTCCTCCCCAGGGGCTACTTTTACCCTACCTACCATATCTCCCCCCCCCTTCCCGCCGGTCCTCGCTACCTAAAGGGGCTCCCTGTCACTCACTACCTAAAGGGTCCCTGTCACTCACTACCTAAAGGGGGTCCCTGTCACTCACTACATAAACTGGGGTCCCTGTCTCTCACTGCCTAAACGGGGGTCCCTGTCACTCACTACTTAAACGGGGGTCCCTGTCACTCACTACCTAAATGGGGGACATGGGTGTGATTAGGCAGGACATGGGTGTGGTTATGTGGTTGGGCGCGGTTAATTTAACCACTCCCATAGGCGCCAGAGAAAATCTTGCACCCAGGTGCCAGGCACCCCAGGCTCACCCCTGCATGGAAGATAGCATGAGAATGTAAATTGCCCAATTAATGCATATCCGTAGGGTAGGGGCAGGCGGCATTGCTTAAGAGCGCCTACATCTGAGGGCTCCATGAAAGTTTTGCTATGGGGCCCCATGATATCTAGCTACACCACTGTTGAGATGTGAACAAAATGCTTTCACCTCAGTGACTTGCCTACATAGGTGGGCTGACACAGCAGCCCTCAAAGCTGGGGGACAGAATTTACATGCTGCACAGGATGTTTATAGCGATATGGAGGAGGAGAGGAGAGGCACCCTGCAGTGCCTTCCTGTGTATGACTGAAGTGAGGATACAACACAGAACTAGCTAACAGTAACGGTTATTTTGGACACAGGTCATATAACCTCTGTTTCAGGTCTGGTTCACACGTATGTCAGCCGGCGTGCCCGCTAAATGCTTTTTTGCAAGCGTGCAGAAAAATATCTGACATCTTCTGGTGGCTTTCAACGGCTTCTGGTGGTTTACCTCCCCACAGAGGGACACAAAGACACGTTGGTAAGTGAACCTGGGAGGTCGGCTGAAATGACAAGAAAAATCGGTATGTATCGGAATGCAGCGTTTGCGCAAACTATGCTAAACGGTGCCTAACTACGGTACAGGCGCTGCCCATTCATTTGAATGGGCAGTGCTTTCACGACGATTGCCACACCTGGGAGGAAATGACCCGCAATCGCCCGTGTGAACCAAGAGTCAAAGTAAAATAGGTATTTGAGCTTTGTAATTTTGGCAAACGTGCAATCTACCTTGTGTAGTTGAGACTAGATTTAGAACCCAGCCATACAATTTTTAGCCTTTCCTAATTCCCCAGCATCTGTACCTTGCCGATTTATACTACATGCAATGTATGAACAGAACAGTCTAATTTAAAATATGAAACCTTAAAGAGAACAAAAGCCTGCGGTAAATTATGTCCTTTACTAAGAAATCTGTACTAGCACATCTGTTTTGTAGTAGCTGGTAAAGTAAAGATGTATATCTTCTCTGCCTGTGGTGAAGATCTGAAAATGATAGTAAAAGAAGTACTTGCTACACATGCATAAACACTACACATATTATATAAACGCTTTACATAATTTCAGCCACAGACTAAAGGGAAACCAGTCTCAAAAGGCAGTTGATATGAAACTAAATCCCTACTTTGATTGTGTTCTCTCAGTGAAATCTTACCTGCCTGTAACTGCCTTCATTCTTGTTCTTTATACCATAATGTTTTGTCCTCACTTTCAGTTTGTAAGAACCTCAAACTGGCTGTCTGTGTATCTCACCTAAGCTCAGGCATACTATAATAACAGATGATCTCCCCAATGCTAAGTCTGAAATTAAACTTAACCTTTAGTTTTCCTTCATCAATTTGTAAAGCTGCATACCCACCAAAGGATTTAAAGTGAACCTGAACCAAATAAAATTATTTAAAATAAACACACGACGTACCTGCAAATTAATATTACATACTTTCCTTGCTGTTGATTCCTCTCAGAAGCTTACCATTTCTTCCTAACAACAATTCCCTTCCAGTTCCGACTAGATCTAGTCAGACTTGTCTCCCTGGAAGCTAAAAGCCTTAGTGTCCTTTTACACTATATCAGTTGCTGTCAGTTGTAACTGGAAGGACAACTAATGTGCAAGGTAATGTCCATGTTTCCCTTTGCCTCAAGCAATATTACTGATTAACAGAGTGAAAATGGAGGAAGGAGAATTCCATTGTTCACAGGGGACAAACAGGGCATGAAAGAGGAGAAAGAGATTGACCACCAGATTACGAGGGAGGTAAGTATGATGCATGTATGTTTATTTTTATTTTCAGCTAAGGTTTGCTTTAAGCAAAGGGTGGTGGCAACAACCTGACATCAATACATGCAACGGTCCTTGGCTGAGCTGTTAACTGACTGTCAATCGATGGCTAATCTGAGTTGTGCAGTAATGTGTGGTTGCCATCCATGTGACTGGACCTATATACTAATATTCTCTACACTGATAAAGGTTAAGGCAAAATAAGAGCACACAGATCTCTGTCTGAGGTAAAACTTCACTTATGGAAGTTTAAGGGATGGGATTCAGCTTTTAAGAAATGCCCACGTTAGACAGATTCCTGTGATGAACAAATCATCATTCAGGGGTGGAATCACTTGTGATAGAGTGCAGACAAATAATTGCTAACTGCCAGAAAGCTGCTACCAGCTATTCAAATGCTTCTGTGTCCTACCATAAAAACAATGACCCCGATGCAAAAAAACTTTTCCTCCTGAGTAAGGCGAAGTTCACAGTGGGAAGTTGCATTGCTTTCCCTGTAAGTCGCATCCTACATGATGTGCGCGTTGTGTGCATACAGTGGAGCATACAGTCAATAAAAAGTATGATTCACTGCCACTGGTAACGCGTGTGTTATACAGTATTGTACTACATGCACTGCGTTCGGATACCAGAGTCCATTGAATAACATTGAACGGAGTGCACTGTGAACATGGCATAGACTTATAATTGCAGCGCGTTACCACGCATTTAATTGCCTCCGTTAAGTCGCACCATAACGCCTCACTGTGAACGCAACCATATTGTGCCTCATGTTTTTGTAGAACAGTTTTTCATCACTTTGAAAGCAAACACACTATAAATTGTTTCGGATTAGTTCAGTTTTTTTAAAAATCTTGTTTTTGTTGCATACACATTGTTTGTATAGAATCAGAATCAGAATCAGTTTTATTTCGCCAAGTACAGCAAGAGCCATAATCGGAATTATTTGTGGTACACATGGCATAGACAGATACAACAGCACATACAATTTGAAATGCAGTAATCAGATATACAGAGGAGGCAGCGACGGGGACCAGCTGTCGGCCCGGCAATTATGAGTGCAGGCCGGACTGGGGAAAGTCAGAGTTCAGTGACCGAACGGCCTGGGGAAAGAAGGTGTTCTTCCGCCTGGTGGTTTTGGATGGTATAGTCCTGAAGCGGCGGCCCAACGGGAGGAGCCTGAAGTAGTGGCTGCCAGGGTGAGAGGGGTCACGGGAGATCATGGTGGCCCTCTTACTCAATCTAGCGGAGTGGAGGAGATCAAGAGGTGGAAGAGGAGACCCGATGATTCTCTCTGCATCAGCTATGACCCTCTGCAGTTTATGTTTATCACTGGCCGATGCACCCGCGTACCAAACAATGACTGAGGAGCAGAGGATGGATTCTATGGTGGCGGTATAGAAGCTGGCCAGCAGCTCCCGTGGCATGCCAAATCTCTTCAGTTGGCGCAGGAAGAACAGCCTCTGTTGGGATTTCTTTTGAATTTTAGTGGTGTTCTGCCCCCATTTCAGATTATTGGTGAGAGTCGTGCCAAGGAACCGAACCGATGACACTATAGAAACTTCTGTTCCTCCAATGAGGACAGGCGAGGGGGGGGGAGGGTTCCTCCTGAAGTCTACAACTAGTTCAACAGTCTTTGCTGTGTTGAGAACTAGGTTGTTCTCCCTGCACCAATTGCATATTCTCTCGACCTCGCTCCGGTATTCATGCTCTCCGTTGCTTCCAATTAGGCCAATAATGGTGGTGTCATCCGCAAATTTGATGACCTTCACAGAGTCAGCGGATGAGATACAGTCGTTGGTATAAAGGGAGAACAGTAGAGGTGACAGAACACAGCCTTGTGGAGCCCCAGTATTGGTGGTTCGAATGCTGGAGTAATAGTTGCCAAGCTTCACCTGTTGTGTTCTATTTGTCAGGAAGTCCTTGATCCATGCTCGGAGAGTGGGATCAACTCCGAGCTGTGTCAGATTGGTGATCAGGATGTCAGGGCAGATCGTGTTGAACGCTGAGCTAAAGTCTAGGAACAGGATCCTGGCATAGGAGGCCGGCCTGTCTAAGTGCTCAGTGATGTGTGCCACGCTGACATTGATGGCATCCTCCACGGATCTGTTTGCCCTATATGCAAATTGGAGCGGGTCTAAAAGGGCGTCTGTGGACCTCTTCAGGTGGGCAAGGACCAGCCGCTCGAGGAGCTTCATGATGTTAGAGGTTAGGGCCACTGGGCGGAAGTTATTGTGCTCGGAACTGCCTGTTTTTTTTGGGACTGGTACAATTATGGACCTCTTGAAACAGGAGGGGACTGTACCATCAGATAATGACTGCTTAAACAAGGAGGTGAGCACAGGGGCTAGCTGATCGGCGCAGGTTCGCAGGCAGACAGACGACACTCCGTCCGGGCCGGAAGATTTCCTGGGATTCAGCTTCCGGAGGTGCCGGAGTACCTCGGATTCCCGAACAGCGCTAGGAGCCAGGGCGCCGAGTACGTCAGAGGTCGATGTGGATTTGCCTACGGGCTGGTTGGAATGTTGCTCGAACCTGCAGTAGAACTCATTGAGCTCCTCCGCCAGTCGAGGGCTCGGGGTCGCCGTTTGGGATGTTGGTTTGAAGTTTGTGGCTGCTCTCAGGCCCTTCCATACTTCCCGTGTGTTGGTGGACTGGAGGCAGAGCCCCAGCTTCTCAGCGTAGGCCCTCTTTGCCGATCGCAGTTCTCTTTTCAGGGCGAGCCTAGCTTCTCTGAATTCCTCTAAGGAGCCAGACCTGTGCGCCTCCTCTTTGCGTTTCCGAAGTCGGCGAAGCCTGTCGTTGAACCAGGGCTTGTTGTTGGGGTAGACCCTGAAGGACTTGGACGGGATACACGCTTCTTCGCAGAAGGTGATGTAGGAGGAGATGTTCTCGGCCCATTCATCAAGGGTAGGTGCCTCCAGAGCCGTCCAGTCGGTGGTTTCAAAGCAAGCTTGGAGCTGCAGTTTGGCGTCTGCAGTCCATTTTTTGACGGTTTTGGTGATGGGCTTTGAAGTCTCTAGGAGCCTCCTGTAGGAGGGGATCAGGTGTACTGTGTTGTGGTCAGAGTTTCCCAGGGGGGCTCCTTGGGTGGCTTTGTAGGCGTTCTTGTGAACCGTGTAGCAGTGATCCAGGGTGTTACCGCTCCTGGTAGGGCAGGTGATGTGCTGCTTGTAGAGGGGCCTCACGTGCCGAAGGTTCGCCTTATTGAAGTCGCCCAAGATGATGAACAGGGCCTCTGGGAGGGCTGTTTCCCACCGCGAGATACAGTCACTGAGTACATGCAGGGCGGACTTGGAGCATGCATCGGGTGGAATATATAGACCCCAACGAGGACAAGGGAAGAGAATTCCCTCGGAGAGTACCGGGGCCTGCAGTTTATGGCAAGGAGCTCAACGTCTGGGGTGCAGGCCTTGTGGAGAGTGGTGGTGTTGGAGCACCAGGAGGTGTTTATGTAAAAGCAGATTCCGCCGCCTCTCGTTTTCCCAGAGAGGGCTGCATCACGGTCTGCTCTTAGGAGGTTGTAGTCTGGTACCTGTAGGGAGTCGTCGGGGATGCTTTCGCACAGCCAGGTCTCGGTAAAACAGAGAACAGGGGTGTTCTTGCTGATCTGGGGTTTGCTGTCGAGAAGGAGAAGCAGCTCGTCCAGTTTGTTGGGGAGCGAGCAGACGTTTGCTAGTAGGATGGCAGGGACAGGCGAGCGTAGGCCTTTCCTTTTCAGTCGGACCTGGGCCCCCGCCCTCCTTCCTCTGTGGCGGCGCTTGTTTGGTGCTCGCTTGGTGGAGAGGTATTCGATGTGTGCAGTGACAGCATCCCACAGGGGAGAGCCCGGTGTTGGGTTGGGGCTGTCCGGGGGTTCCCATTCAAGAAGGGCTTCTCTGGAGAGGGTGGCGGTCCGTTTCGCGCTCATGGTCCAATTTCCTCAGTAGGTGGCACAGTGTGTGGCCCCGGTAGGTGGGATAAGCGGGCAGCACAGTGAAGAGGCTACCAGAAGATGGAGGTAGGAAAGAGGCAGCGGCCTGGCACAGTGCGTGGCACGAGTCAGAGGGCGTGGGGTGGGCCGCACGGCGCAGACTGTGGCACAGATATGGTGCAAGTGGTATGGAGCAGGCAGCGCAACAGTCTGTGGTATGGAGCAGGCAGCACAACAGTCTGTGGTACGGAGCAGGCAGCACAACAGTCTGTGGTACGGAGCAGGCAGCACAACAGTTGGATGGTATGGGGCGGGCAGCACGTCCCGGTGTGGGGCACAAATAGGTGGACTGGAGCAGACGGCACAGCCCGGTGCGTGGCACGGTAGATGGTCTGGTGCGCGTAGCCCGGTAAGTAAGCAGCCCAAGATGTCTAGAAGGTGTGGAGTGGGCAGTACGTGTTTTAGGCAGCGTAGCACAGGCACTGGCACAGTATCGATGGTGTGGGGCAGGGAGCAAAACACAGTCCAGGGCCCACTTAGATGGAGTGGAGAAGTCAGGCAGCACAGCGTAGACTGTGGCACGGATAGATGATATGGGGCCGAGGCACAGACTATGGCACAGTTAGATGGTATTGAACAGACAGACAGCACCGTCTATGGTACAAATAGATGGGGAAGAGCGGGCAGCACAGCACAGGCTAAGCACAAGAGATGAAGCAGGCACAGATGGTATGGAGCAGGCACAGATGATGTGGAGCAGGCACAGGTGGTATTTAGCAAGGCACAGATGGTATAGAGCAGGCACAACGCAGGTATGGAGCGGGCACAGGTGGTATGGGGCAGGCACACCACAGCCTATTTCAATCAGACAGAGGATCACAGTAGGGAGAGCAGGACTCACCAAGGGCAGGGTAAGCAGCCGCAGGGCAGGATATGCAGCCTCTGGAAGAGGTTGCAGGTTTATCAGCAGCAGTGGGCACACTGGGTAAGGCCGAGCTTGAAGGGACTGCAGCGTGGAGGCATCTTCACCAGCCAGGATGGAGGAGTACAGGCCAGGCAGAGTGGAGACTCCCAGGATGGAGGAGTGCAGACCGGGCTTGGCGGAGACTCCGTCACATAGGCAAGGTGATTATCCTTTCTGCCAGCTGCAAGTCAGCAATCCTCTAACTGCAGAAAACAAAGCAAGCGCTCACCAATATGGGCCGCATCTGAATGACTCATCACCTCATATGCACCGCTTAAATAGCTCAAATACACACTCAGCAATCAGACAGATGCAAAACATATGCAAACTAAATACTTACCATGCAAAACAGGATAGCACAATGGGTGCTGCTAGCCTGGTAGTTACAGGACTGTGGAAACAAAATATAGGTAAAAGGCTGCGCATCCCTGACCCAATACTGTACAATTGAATGGTTAATCGCTGTGGCGCACACCGCCCCCCCCCGGACTAAAATGCACGCCCGCATCCAAACAATGCAATACTGGTCTATGGAGAAATTTTAGCTTCCATCATAGTTTTGCATGCAAAAATATAGATATACTGGACATCTGCACCAACGTTGAGGTAAATCTCCAAGGCAGATGTCCTAACACTAAACTGACCTAAGTTAAAAGCAAATGTCTTTGCCCTGGCAGCAGCTACGCTAAAATGTGTAACTTACATTCAATACAGACAGCAGAAAACAAAGCAAGCGCTCACCAATATGGGCCGCATCTGAATGACTCATTACTTTGAAAGCAAACACACTATAAATTGTTTCGGATTAGTTCAGTTTTTTTAAAAATCTTGTTTTTGTTGCATACACATTGTTTGTATAGGCAAGGTGATTATCCTTTCTGCCAGCTGCAAGTCAGCAATCCTCTAACTGCTTTTATAGAGTACCTCGATTTGTCAATTATAACAGATCCATGCACAACTACATTGCATAATATTAGTATCCAAGACTAATTTGCTGATAAAGCTGATGAGACCACTAACATAGCTGAACTTGATATGATACACCTCAAGGTATCTGCAGTCAGTCCTCCCACACCTGTCACAATATCTGTAGACAGGAGATGATGGCTGCCTTATGCTGCCAGGCTGCATGACAATCTCATGTGTATTGATATTTTTCTCCCCCCTACCTTTGGCATAAGCAGAAATGGTGGCCTTTTTGTTTATAACAAAATATCTAATCTAAATAACAGCATATCTATGGCTATTTAATATTCCAGGCACATCCAGGAACGCATTACATGCTTAAGACTTATTTTTACTGATGCTAAGGACATAAAAGGAACAAAAATGCTCTTATTTAAATTACTTTTCTCCTACGTTTCCTCCTAGTAGATAATTTTCATATTTTGTTTAAAATAACTTATCAGCACTCTGTTATTGAAAAAGTACCAACAAGTAGGTGAAAAGTATTGTCAAAGTAATTCTGAGTATTTTCTAGCTTGCTGATGGCCTAAAAAGTATTTTATTGATAAGGTTTGAAAATATTACCTAGGAGAAAGAGTGAACTGAATAAGAGCCAAAGGGTTTGTCCCAAGACTAAAACAGCTGACAATGCCCTAAGAACCCCTTTATACATCTACAGCCTGCACTGTACCACAAAGTAGGTAACAGTATACAAATTACTGTTTTGCTGCACGGGTCAATTAAAGGCCCAATATGCCAAGCTGCACGATCCCTATCTGTTGAAATCTATCGAGCATTGATAGCTCAATGCAGTGTCACGCTATAAGACATGGATCTCCCACCACCCCTGCCCCATCTCCCAGAAATTTCCCAACATGTCCAGTCAGACTTTCAATCAATAAAATCGATTAGATATGTTGGAGTGATAGCTTACTGGTGGATTTGATCAAAGTGATCGGTCAGAAAAATGAGTGTGTGTATGGACATCAGTACTATTTCTTATTTCATTTAGCTGGTAAAAGTTAATCCATTTCAAGTTTCAGACTCCTTACTAAACCTTTCTGTAGTTATGTTGTGGCTTACTAAAAGATAAAGATTCTCTGCTGCAGTACACGTTTTCTTGTTTTTAGAATACCTGTTGTTAGAAACAAAGTTAACAAACGTTAAGTATTCTGGACAAAGATCCAAGCAGCAAGAACAACAAAGTAGAGATCAGCTGTAAGAAGTGATGACTCTGCAGCACAGTAGGTAACCAGGGTTAGTATGCACACATGTTCCTGAGTGGATGCAACATAATTATTAAATACCGTGTGTATACATATGCTGAGCAGGTACAGCGTAATCATTTTAAGAGCATGGCTATAGGAGCAGCAGGGATTTACATTCTTCCTTATAACACATGGAGAACAATTTGTGCTCTTACGATGTTTCACACTAAAATAGATGCTGGAATCACGACCTTCTGAATTCTTTAACTGCTCACCTTTAAATATCAAAGACTTTTTAATGATTGTTCTGTACTCTGGCAGAAAGCTTATTGTATATGGGCCAGCCAGAGGTGGAGTTAGATTTGATCCCGGCTTTAGATTTCCAAATGCACCCTCTGCAATACAGTCATAAGTGTGAGGCCCATCTGCTCTTTATTTCTATCATCTCTTCTTCCAGGTCAAGAAAGCATGATAGCCACCAAAACTTGCTGGACCTTTTCTGTACCGTGACACCTTGTACACGGCTTGCTTTAAAGACTTGGCAAGATCGGAGCTTTAGCCTGGTGTAATAAAACCTTTCAAATGATCTAACCACATCTTACATTTAACTGCATGGATCAATGCAAATCTGTTTAATCGCAATGACTAGGTTTTCAAATGGCAGCACAGATTTTGAAAGCTTCAGCCATGCTGATAATAAAGGCATGGATCACAGGGGCAGCCTGTAGTTAGCTGTACAGGAAAGCACATGCAGTCACCGGCTCCATATGGAAGACGTTTATTGGTAGCAATTTCAGTCAAAACACAGTACGTGAAGTCCTGGCCTTGCCCCTTTGTACTTGTATTCACCAGATGCAGCAATTAAGCAGTGGTTTGGATACGAATGCACCCCCTGCCTTTAACTCAAACACAAGTACTGTAGCTGGGGACGATTCCCAGCTGTCTGATACTTACCATACAGAAGGGACTTCTATTTGCTGCTGACAGGTGGAGAGGGAGATCTACAAGCCAAGTACAATGACATCACATGCCTCCAGGACAAAACATGCCCAACCAAATATAAAGGAAATAGGGTGATCAATCAAGACGATACTTGTATTTGATATCTGAAACTTGTACACCTTCAATAAATAACTATATAATTATCCTATAGAAAAAAAAGCCAAAATAAAGGTAGTGGACTGTTGAATGCATTAGTCTTATTCCAGACAGGTGGGTTTATGTAACAAACAGGGGTGTAACCATATGTAACCATAGCATAGCTCTTGCCAGGGGGCCCAATGCAAGAGTCCCCGTTTGTCCCTATCCAGTTCAAAGCATTTCTTCTCTTCTGTGTCCCCCACCCTCTTGCTGCCAGACAAATGTTTAAAGCCCATTGCCTTTTTGTAGTTTATTGTTGGACAGCGTAAAAATGAGTTACAAACCTTTGAGAGTTTTTCTACCTTCAGTTTCCACATTGGATATATTTTCCTACAGCAAGCTTTCTCAACCAGGGTTCCCTGGAATCTCAGGGTTCCTTGAGTACTCTGCAGGTGTTCCTTGGCATTTTACCCCATCATGGGGGAAGTATAATAGAGAACATTATAATAGGAATATCAGAATAATAATGAGCACATTAATAAAAAGCACTATAATAAGGAGACAGTATAAGGGGCAGTATAATGGGTGTAATGAAATAAACAGCTACACCTACTTTTAAAGACCACGCCTCCAGCAAAATGAATTCAGGCGTTACCAGAGATCCAAAAATTATTTGTAGGGCTCCTTGAGATCCAAAACTTATTTGCAGGGTTCCTCCAGGGTAAAAAGGTTGAGAAAGGCTGTCCTACAGTTTCTGTACCTGAGACTACCAAGGAGCTTTGTGGGTAATACAGGGGAAAAAAGACACAAACTAGTGTTTCCAGGGCCTGGGGACATGCAGTCCCCAGCATGGACACTAACTGTGTGGAACTGGTATGGTCTACATGAGCTAGGACTAAGGCCCCTGTGGGTGTTTAGAGACAATAGTTCAGGTTATCCTCAATTGAACAGAATTGGTTCTTGCTTTTGATCATATGGATATATGCAACTTTGTGGGGTTCATTATTGGTGACCCATTGATTTCATATCAGTTACAAGTGTATGTGACCATTTGATTTTTAAAATTTAAACTTGTTAGCTCGTTCGTCCAATCACATGTGGAACATCAACAAAAACTTGTCAGAGACACATTTCTGCACTCTACAAATAGTGTTCTATTTTTTTAGTTACTGTTGGAGTGATTTAAGTTTTTCCTGCCTGGATTACTTTTATTACTGTCTTTGTTACACTTGGTTAGTTATCTCTACTTCCTGTCTGCATTACTGTTTGCTGTCTTTGTTACACCTGAAGAGATTTTTCTACTTCCTGTATGGACTGCTTTTTGGTGTTTTTGTTTTTTCACTTCCTGTCTTGATTACTTTTGGCTGTCTTTCTTACACGTGGAGAATTTTCTTTACCTGGCTGGTGTCTGGACAGAAAGGAGGGGAATTTGGACATACTGAAACGAGGTACAGAAATAAAAATCCACAGAAGTTGTAATACTTTATCACACACTATCCAAATTGAATTGTTGAATTTTAAGGTTCTTTTCTAAATTAGAGTTTTATTAAACTAACCCCACCTTTCTTGTCACACAAGCTTTGACTAACTGTTTAAAAATACCCCTTAATCACTTCATTTGGAAGGAAACGGAGGTGTTCATATAATAATCGTCTGTACTACAATTTACAAGCAATAGACATTTTAGAGGAAAAAAAATCATTAAAAAAAATGTGTAATTCTTACTTTGTTACTTAAAAAAATAAAAGGAAATCTTTCTATTGCATGCAAGGACGCGTCCAATTCTAGCTATGCTTCAACATATGAATGCCGGGACATCACCATGCCTATTCATAACCAAGGAGAAAGGTGGTGGGGCAGGACATCATTTCTGAATATGCCAAGGACCAAGAGGCTGGGAGGGTTTTTTTTTTTTTTTTTTAATAGGACCTCATATTACTGTTTGTAGTTACTCCTTTGATGATACAACTCATTTACTCCTTTGATGATACAACAATACATAGAGCAATAAGGAAGATGACTGACTTTGGTATGAATATGCACATAATGCTCACAGACTACACTAATAAACATATCATAATTTTTTTTAATTAATACTATATGGAATGTACATTTGATTTTTTCTGCCCTCAACACAGTGAGTGCAATGACATGGGTCTTTGTCTTTGACTGTTTTTCAATCAAAAGCTGCATAGGGTTTCGGAGCCTCTGCACAAAATGTATCTCAGCACCTGACATATTCATGGTTTGGCAATACCAGAGCAAGAGGATGAGAAGGTGCATGTTTTCCAGCTGCTGAAGGAGATAAGCACTTGTTAACCACTGAACAAAGTCAGCAACAGCATGAAAATTGGGACAGCTGTGCCAAGTAGGTTAGCAAAAAGCTTAGGTGAAAAGTGCCATAGCAACTGGAAAGTGTATAGAAAGGTTTTTTTTTTTAAATTGCAGAGCTGGAGAAGCCTTTACGTAAAGAGACTTTATTTAAAGTTTGTTATAGACACCCCTTATTTAATGTGACCTTCTAGGGTCTAGATTTGGGATGCACCGATGGTGCAGTATCGTTAGGTAAATGGATAAGAACAGAGTAATAAAATATACTCACAAAGGTAGGTTGCACTCCTGCAACCACCGAAAGAGCCTACAAGAAATTAATCATTTCTGTTTGGTAGCCCGTTGCCCGTTGGTGTCCAATACTTTACCCCAAGGGGTTGAACTATTGCTAAAAGGAACTGTAGGAGAATCCCAAAGATATTCTGTTCTCGAAGTCATAAAATATTGGAGTAGATCTTCTCTTACCTCCATAAAAAAACAAACCAATTAGGTAGATACATTTTAATAATGCACAAAAGACAATGCGTTTCACAGGTACTGATCTGCTTCCTCAGGTCAATAGCAAGTGCCTAAGTCTGCAGCAGGTGTGGGCGCCTCTTTATTGGCTTCTAGGGGCTAATTGCAATGCAAAACAGGTGGTAAGGCTGTATAATATGCAACCTTATAGCATTAGCAGTACAACCTGTCATCATTTACAGGTCTCTCCTGAACGCCAAGAAGGTCTTTCAGACTTCCTAACATTGACAAGTAGATGTACAGAGGCGCCAAAAGGATAAAATATGCTAAAATGTTTAAAATATTCGGGTGGCGGCGGTGGACCGGCCACTCAGAAATAGACTCGATGCTGTCGCTTAAGATAAAGACAATTTATTCACATACTCCATTAACAGAACCGCAACGCATTTCACGGGTATATTCCCGCTTCCTCAGGCAATAAACAGATAGGAGTACACAGTACAGTCTCAAGGTCACGAATAGCGCCTGAGGAAGCCTGAGGAAGCGGGAATATACCCGTGAATTGTCTTTATCTTAAGCGACAGCATCGAGTCTATTTCTGAGTGGCCGGTCCACCGCCGCCACCCGAATATTTTAAACATTTTAGCATATTTTATCCTTTTGGCCCCTCTGTACATCTACTTGTCAAGATATCCACCCTTGGTGGTTGGAAGGGTGACAAACCCTCCTTTCCTTCTTCAGAGAACGACATCTTAATCCTGAGTGGGGACAGGTCTAATCTCCCCACCTGCCTATATAGTGGTTGCCTAAACGGTAACCCATGTTTGTAAGTACATATATATATCTCTGCTCCTTTTTCCATCCTTTCACAACCAGGGACGGAGATATCCGCCCCCCCTCCCCCCGCAGCTACCGCCACTGTCCGCGCTCCCACTCGCTCGTGCACACACTCCCGCACACCGCCGCCCGCACACCTGCAGATCAACGAACGGGAAAATACATTCCCGTTTGTTGATCTTAATCCTCCCGTAATGATCAGCTGCTTCTATGAGAAGCATCGCAATCATTGTGAGAAAAAAAAAAGTTTCCCAGCCTCATTGACGTCCTTCCGACGCTCACAGGACGCTCACAGGACCATTCACAAAAAATTACTGTGGCCATCTCGTGGCCAAATAGTAAAACTACACCCAAAAGCATTTTTCATATATAACTACAGTGATGTGAAAAACTATTTGCCCCCTTCCTGATTTCTTATTCTTTTGCATGTTTGTCACACTTAAATGTTTCTTCTCATCAAAAACCGTTAACTATTAGTCAAAGATAACATCATTGAACACAAAATGCAGTATAAAATGATGGTTTTTATTATTTAGTGAGAAAAAAAACTCCAAACCTACATGGCCCTGTGTGAAAAAGAAATTGCCCCTGAACCTAATAACTGGTTGGGCCACCCTTAGCAGCAATAACTGCAATCAAGCATTTGTGATAACTTGCAACAAGTCTTTTACAGCGCTCAGGAGGAATTTTGGCTCACTCATCTTTGCAGAATTGTTGTAATTCAGCTTTATTTGAGGGTTTTCTAGCATGAACCGCCTTTTTAAGGTCATGCCACAACATCTCAATAGGATTCAGGTCAGGACTTTGACTAGGCCACTCCAAAGTCTTAATTTTGTTTTTCTTCAGCCATTCAGAGGTGAATTTGCTGGTGTGTTTTGGGTTATTGTCCTGCTGCAGCACCCAAGATCGCTTCAGCTTGAGTTGACAAACAGATGGCCGGACATTCTCTTTCAGGATTTTTTGGCAGACAGTAGAATTCATGGTTCCATCTATCACAGCATGCCTTCCAGGTCCTGAAGCAGCAAAACAACCCCAGACCATCACACTACCACCACCATATTTTACTGTTGGTATGATGTTCTTCTGCTGAAATGCTGTGTTACTTCTACACCAGATGTAACGGGACACGCACCTTCCAAAAAGTTCAACTTTTGTCTCGTCGGTCCACAAGGTATTTTCCCAAAAGTCTTGGCAATCATTGAGATGTTTTTTTCGCAAAATTGAGACGAGCCTTAATGTTCTTTTTGCTTAAAAGTGGTTTGCGCCTTGGATATCTTCCATGCAGGCCGTTTTTGCCCAGTCTCTTTCTTATGGTGGAGTCGTGAACACTGACCTTAATTGAGGCAAGTGAGGCCTGCAGTTCTTTAGATGTTGTCCTGGGGTCTTTTGTGGCCTCTCGGATGAGTTTTCTCTGCGCTCTTGGGGAAATTTTGGTCGGCCGGCCACTCCTGGGAAGGTTCATCACTGTTCCATGTGTTTGCCATTTGTGGATAATGGCTCTCACTGTGGTTCGCTGGAGTCCCAAAGCTTTAGAAATGGCTTTATTACCTTTACCATACTGATAGATTTCAATTACAGTACTTTTGTTCTCATTTGTTCCTGAATTTCTTTGGATCTTGGCATGATGTCTAGCTTTTGAGGTGCTTTTGGTCTACTTCTCTGTGTCAGATAGCTCCTATTTAAGTGATTTCTTGATTGAAACAGGTGTGGCAGTAATCAGGCCTGGGGGTAACTACAGAAATTGAACTCAGGTGTAATAAACCACCTTTAAGTTATTTTTTAACAAGGGGGGGCAATCACTTTTTCACACAGGGCCATGTAGATTTGGAGGGTTTTTTTCTCACTAAATAATAAAAACCATCATTTAAAACTGCATTTTGTGTTCAATTAGGTTATCTTTGACTCATAGTTAACGGTTTTTGATGAGCAGAAACATTTAAGTGTGACAAACATGCAAAAGAATAAGAAATCAGGAAGGGGGCAAATAGTTTTTCACACCACTGTATAATACTTACTCCACACTAATTCTCCCTGATCCAATACATACTACACTATATTGGGCTCTCGGTTTCTCTGTTTTATCTTCCTAACATTGAAGTGGCCTGACTGTCATGTTGCTCATTGATCTTCTATTATATCTGAATCACAAACCATATATAGCTGAGTCAGGAGTAAGTAATTAATACAGCATTAAAGCAAGGGATCTGCAAACCAACCAGGACAATTGCATTTTTTGTTTCAACAGATTTGTTGTTAAATGTTTATTAGAAGCAATACCAAAAGAACACAAAAGCCACAAGAATGGGCAATATGTCCATCCAATAATATCAAAAAGATTCTGAGCCAATAATTATTTTAGTTTCCAAAACAATCCATGTGCAAGTTCAGATCATCAAAATACTTAAAATGTGGATACCTTGTCTGTAACATCTCAAAATATTACTTTTGTAAGGAAAAGAAAAGAGTGTGATTTGAGAGAGTTTAAAGAAACAGAAAATAACACCAAGTAAAAAACAGAAGGCAGATGAAACCAGAGGGGTGGAGGTTGAGATACTGTACTGTACTGTAGTGCCAATCACTGGCTAATTGTACCACCTCCATGTAATATGAGAGCTTACCTACACATTCTGTTCACAGTATTCAGACGTTGGTAGCCCTCCTACTACAGGAAAGTAGTAACATTGGCCAATCATTGCCAATCAAAATTGGATTGGTGTAAGATTACTTCACTGCCTACAAACATCTAAGGTAGGTCCCTATCTTATAATGAAGTTGAAGTACTCTTGGGATCTCTTGAACTCTATCCACAGTGTCCAAAATATGTATATTCTTATACATAAATTCTTTAAATTACCATGGTTTTGGTCTACCTCGGTCTACCTTCAGCCAGTGAATAGAATGATTGGGGGGTAATATTAAGCAGGATTTATGGCAAAAAACATTTTTTTTTAAAACAGATTCAGCATTGATCTTCTGTATTCCACTCTGTTTAGGTTTCTCTTATGGATGTAAAAGATAGGCCTATTTACTGTAGTTATGGATTCAGCTAAGCAGCACAACTGTTAAAGCAAGAATAGTGCCAAAGCATAAGTATATTACGTGTAATAGGCCTGTAGCATTGAACAGTATCATGCGTGTTCTGTTACATAATGGTGTGTTCTGCTGGCTCACAAAGATGACACTAAATTACTTCCTTGTCATTTATGCAATTACAGAGATGCCTGAAGATATTGTTGATATATCACATCTGGCTAGATATATCCAGATACCAGCTTTCCCCATTTTTTGTGTTCGCTATGGATATATGCAGAATTGTCCTTTATACTAAATTCTCCAAATCAATCAGCGTTTCAGTCATTTAGGAAAGTGAAAGGCAGCGTAGGGTGAAAACAAACCGAATATATCTTTTGGATGGATAAAAAAACTGCCATCTTTGTTTGATTTTACAACATACCATTTGTCTGGCGGTGATGCTGATTCTTTCCCTTCAGAGGTGTCTGGGTCACACATGCAACAAGCATCACATTACCGTATTTTCGGACTATAAGATGCTAAGATGCACCTAGGTTTAGAGGGCAAAGACCAGGGGGAAAAAATAAATGCTAAGCCTGGTGCATCCATGGTGAAGGGGCATCTTGTGGATCATGCCCCCTCTGTACATCATGCCTCCTTGTACCTCTTCTGTCTCCCTGTTTCCTCCTCTGTCCCCCTTGTGTCTCCCTTTTGTCCTCCTGTGTCTGCCTCTGTCCTCTATGCCTCTTTGTGTCCCCCTTTTGTCCTCCTCTTTGCCCCTTTGTTTCCTCCTGTGTCCTCCTCTGCATGGGCACAGTAAAGTGAGTCCCTGACATTGCGGCGGGTTGGAGGTTCATATTTGGCAGGAGTTCACAAGCCAGGAACTCCCTGCATTTGGACTATAAGATGCAATTACTTTTTTGGGGGGAGAAAAAGTGAGTCTTATAGTCCAAACAATACAGTACATAGCACTTCTGGGCCAGTTAGCTTTTAATAATAAGAGACAAGGGCCAATATGCAATTAACGTTTTGTTTTTTCCTGCTTTTTAGCTTAGGAGATCATTTTCATCTTCTCTTTAAAATAACTTTTCAACATTTTACAATTGAAAAAGTACCAAAAGTTGTTAAAAAGTATTGTCAAAATTATTCTGAGTATTTTCTTGCTTGCTGGAGGTTTAAAATGCACTTTATCGCAATGTGTGAAAATATCAACTCAGTGAAAAGGCAGGATAAAAAGTGATATTCATTCTGCATTCTTCTCTCACTACTGGTTTCCTTAAAAGCTGTCCTATTTCTGTCCCATAGCGGTCCTATTTCTGCCATATTTCGGTCATCATCATTGTGGCCCTTTTACAGAATAAAATTTAAAGAAGCACAGTTTATTTGATGATGTCCCCCTCCTCTTTCCCCTTTAATTAGTATAGGAAGATTATTTAAACTAAACCTGATAAAATAATGGAATAGATGGCAGCCTGACTAGGAGGCCTTCTCACAAGAAGCTGACCATGCAATACAACCAGCTTCCAAACAGGTAAACACCAAAAATATTTTATATTTACCAACAGTCTTGACTTCCAGGGACAGTTCTAGCTTTTAAACCTTTTGTCTTTGTAAATTTGTATTAGGGAAAACAAAAGTTAGCTTTTTAAAAAAAAGAAAGCATTTGCATTAATTCAGGTTGGAGTGAGCTCCGAGTGCATCACTGCTGAAGTATGCAAATTATTCATTGTTGTCCCTGTAAGCTAGCCACACCTCCAGATCCGCTGGAATGCAACGATGTGTCAGTTTGTTAATATTACAGAGCCACAATAATCGAACATGCATACGGACTGGTCGGTCTTCATCAGTGCATGGCATGGATTAATGTGGCTCTATGGGGTAGGACTTAAAACACACATGTAAGCCCATTTCAGTGTTTCCAAAGGAGCATTTGCCATATGCCGCAATCGTGGTGCAGCACATTCGGGGCAATTATACCTGGGGAATGCTAGGTCCAAAATTGCAAAGTGTTTAGTGCAAAATTTGCCTGGAAGTCATGTTAGTCTGTTGGGCCCCTTTTTTAAAAAAGTCAACATCGTGTTGTGCTTGTGCAGTAGCGTATTTATATAATACGCATCCGCGCAATTCCACATACCCTGAAGCAGGCAGTGACCTGTGACCAGTGAAGCCTGTTTCTGGCGGTGCAATGCGTTGTGATGATCGCGCCGCACCGATGCCGCCAGTTTGCAGTGTGAAACTGGCCTCAGGGTCTATTTCCACTAGGTTGTTGCATTTCACATGTTTTCCCTGTATGCAAATTTTAATGCAAATTTCCGTATGCATCTAGCAATCATTACATGGGAATCCATATTTTTTTCTGCATTGCACCACATGCAAAAATTAGCATTCAATGGAATTGACTCCATTGACTTAATTTTACTGCGAAAAATCGCATTGCTATTTTGTACTTAGTGGAAACCGGCCCTAACTGTCCACACAAATTTGATTCAAGGTATGACAAACCCACTTTAATAGTCAACTTTAAAGAGGAACTGCAGTGAAAATAAAGTAATGAAAAAAAGTTCTTAATTTTTACAATAATTATTTATAAAGGATTTGGTCAATGTTTGCCCATTGTAAAATCTTTCCTCTCCCTGATTTACATTCTGACATTTATCACATGGCGACAATTTTACTGCTGGCAGGTGATGTCTGGGGAAAAAGATTATGCATTTTTTGTCAGTTGGAAAAGGTTGTTATTTGGTGCTGACATCACACTGTGGGAGGGATTTCACCACAATATCAGCCATACAGAGCCTCCTGATGATCCGTTTGAGAAAAGCAAAAGATTTCTCATGGCAAAGGGGGTATCAGCTACTGATTGGGATAAAGTTCAATCCTTGGTTACGGTTTCTCTTTAACTGACTATTCTGTTTGTTCTGTTTAGCCTAGCAATCTGTTAGCGATAGTCAAGCATGTTAATTACTAGCACTAGCATTATTTTTTTTTTCAAGAGATGGTGCAGGTTCATAATTGAAAAGAACATTCTTTTGCTCTCACATGCAGGAAAAACACCTGTCTTCATCTTGGCCTAGCTCACTACAAGGTTTCAAGGAAATACACTGATAAAAACCAGCTTTAGAAGCGAGCGCACATTGTTTTGTCACAGTAAGAGTTAACAGTAAATGAGTTTTGCATGTAAATATTACAGGCTTGTGGTGCATGAATCACTTGTGCTTTATGTACAGACACAGATTTCCAATAAATACTATTGGACTTCTCTTTCAAATCCAGCGCACGAATGTTCATTTAACACTGCCTTAGGGAGCTCTGTAATGTACAGTCCCAAAAAAGGTCTTATATTGGATGTCTAGACACGTTCCCTCACATGGATAAAGGTGAACGAATGGCTTCCAGCAGAAGGGACGGGAGGAGGACCAGCTGGAGCTCTGATATTACAGAGAGTCAGCCAGTGCTTGGATGAGGAGGTGTCTTGTCTTGTACTGGTGCTAGTGGATTCATAACTAATGTTCTTTCCGTTTTTTTCTTTCCTGCAGTTGTTTACAAATAATTAAGTATTTTTTCTTGATGTTATTGAGCTCTTTATATTCCACCACACTTACTGCAAATACTTATGCTTTTATTGTGCTTTAACCATATACTGTATAATAGAGCTTTCCTACAACCATATATGATTTTATTTATTTTAAAACTGATATGTTTAAATATTACAATATTTTGAGAATGTCAATTGTACAAGAATTCTTCTTTCATGTTTATTTTAAACCTTTCTTGAAAAAAGCATTCCTCTACGTTATATTGATTGGTACAAGGAAAACAAGAAGTCTCTCTCGCTACTTCAGTCTAGGTTCAGAACTGGAAAGCAAGTGATTAACCTCCCCGGCGTTCTATTGAGATCGCCAGGGAGGCTGCGGGAGGGGTTTTTTTTAATTAAAAAAAAACTATTTCATGCAGCCAACTGAAAGTTGGCTGCATGAAAGCCCACTAGAGGGCGCTCCGGAGGCGTTCTTCCGATCGCCTCCGGCGCCAAGAATAAACAAGGAAGGCCGCAATGAGCGGCCTTCCTTGTTTTGCTTAGATCGTCGCCATAGCGACGAGCGGAGTGACGTCATGGACGTCAGCCGACGTCCTGACGTCAGTCGCCTCCGATCCAGCCCTTAGCGCTGGCCGGAACTTTTTGTTCCGGCTACGCTGGGCTCAGGCGGCTGGGGGGACCCTCTTTCGCCGCTGCTCGCGGCGGATCGCCGCAGAGCGGCGGCGATCAGGCAGCACTCGCGGCTGGCAAAGTGCCGGCTGCGTGTGCTGCTTTTTATTTGAAGAAAATCGGCCCAGCAGGGCCTGAGTGGCAGCCTCCGGCGGTGATGGACGAGCTGAGCTCGTCCATACCGCTCAGGAGGTTAAAGGACTACTATTGCAAAAATCATAAAATGTAAAATACTTGCAAACACATACATATAAGAAGTGTGTTTCTTCCAGAGTAAAATGAGCTGTAAATTACCTTTCTCCTATGTTGCTGTCACTTACAGTAGGTAGTAGAAATCTGACAGGTTTTGGAGTAGCCCAGTGATCTGCAAACTTGACTCTCCAGCTGTTAAGGAACTACAAGTCCCACAATGCATTGCAGGAGTTTGACAGTCACAGTCATGATTCATAAAGGCAAATGCATTGTGGGACTTGTAGTTCCTTAACAGTTAAAGAGCCAAGTTTGCAGATCACTGGACTAGCCCATGTCCTCATGGGGGATTCTCACGGTATTCTTAATTTTCAAGAGCACTTAGTGAATGGCAGTTTCTCTGTCCAACTGCCAACAAAAATGTGCAGTGAGTAGGGAGGCTGGACAGCATCTTTGTATAAATCGTTTTCAGGGAGTGTCTTAATAAACAATAAAGGCCATGCTGAGAATCCCCAATGAAAAGATGGATTAGTCCAAAACTTGTCAGATTTCTACTACTTACTGTAAGCAACAGCAATATAGGAGAAAAGTAATTTATGGCCCATTTTACTCTGTAAGAAACATACTTCTTACTTGTATGTTTTTACATGTATTTTATAATTTGTTTGGCCCTCTAACCTGTCCTCCTGCTCCAAAATCTGCTAGGCACATAGTGAATCATTACAGATCAACTCCAGACAAAACTATTCAGTTTTCAATAAAATAATAGGATAACAGATGCGCCGACAAGGATTTATTACATTAAAACAGTATAAAAAGAGGCAAGGGTAGGCTTATCTTCAGATTAAAGAAAATGTATGTGTTTTTTCAAAATTGAGGTTGATAAAAAATTTACAGGGAGTTATTCAATTCACATTTTGTCCTACAATTTCTCCTAGGAGATAATTTTTTTATCTTCTGTTTGAAATAACTTCAGCACTCTGCAATTGAAAAAGTACCAAAAAGCAGGAGGAAAAGTACTGTCAAAAGGATTCTGTTTATTTTTTTTTGCTTGCTGGTTGCTTAAAAGGCATTTTATTGATACGGTATGAAAATATTACCTAGGAGAAAAAGTTCATTGAATAAGGGCCATAGATTCCAACTGCAATACCTTTCACAGGATATACCTGCTTCAGCAAGCAAAATAAACAATATCTGTGATAAGGTGTTTGTGAGCTTGGTGCCTCCATACTTTTCAAGTTTGTTTCTGATACCTGTGTTCCAAACGCTGTGAAATCTGATCACTTCCTGTCTCTGTGAGACCAAACGTTTACATTTGAACCCATGGTGTCACAAAAGAAGGAAATGAGCCACAGAGGTCTACATTTTCCATACCCTGAAAACACTCTCATCTTCAATGCTATTTCTTCATCTTTTGAAGAAATGTATCCCTTCCTGTCTAGAAAAGAAGTTATAACATTTCTTTGAATTGGGGGCATGAACTGCAGTAAAAACACAAAAACGATGATAAAAGTTTTGTGTGGAGTTGGCCTTTACCTTCCATAAAGCCTGCAATGGAGAGAGATTTTCTTCTTTCACTTCTGATGTACATATCTGTATAAATACATGTACTTCTTCATTAAAGATAAATGTTTATATTAATCTTTATGATTTTGTTACTTGTATTGTTTATTTTGAAATGTGATATGAAGGAAAGGGAGTGGTAAAAATGGCTAGTGTGGTTTGTAAAATTAAAATATGTGCTTTTCTCATGATTTATTTATTAAACAGCTAAGGGTATGTTGAGTGCATGAATAAGTTGTTTGGATGCGTAAACAAAGATGAATTGGGTGCATGAAGTGTTGTGTGTGTGCATGACTACAGGTGCTTCGGGTGCCTGAGTGGTCAGAGCTGTACATCTGTGGCAAGTGGTGTGTGTTATGTGTCTGAGTAGTGCATGAGTGGCCAGAGGTGTGTTGGGTTCCTGAGTGGTCAGAGGTGTGCATGTGTGGCAAGAGATGTTTTAGGTTCCTGAGTAATCTGAGGTGTGCATGGGTGGCCAGAGATTCATTATGTGCCTGAATAGTCTCAGGTGTGCATGTGTGGCTAGAGGTGTGTTAGGTTCCTGAGTAGTCTGGGGCATGCATGGGTGGCTAGAGATTTATTAGGTGACTGAATAGTCTCAGGTGTGCATGTGTGGCTAAAGGTGTGTTGGGTGCCTGAGTAGTCTGAGGTGTGCATGTGTGGCTAGAGGTGTGTTGGGTTTCTGAGCGGTCAGAGGTGTGCATGTGTGGCAAGAGATGTGTTAGGTTCCTGAGTAGTCTGGGGCATGCATGGGTGGCCAGAGATTTATTAGGTGACTGAATAGTCTCAGGTGTGCATGTGTGGCTAAAGGTGTGTTGGGTGCCTGAGTAGTCTGAGGTGTGCATGTGTGGCTAGAGGTGTGTTGGGTGCCTGAGTAGTCTGAGGTGTGCATGTGTGGCCAGAGGTGTGTTGGGTGCCTGATTAGTCTGAGGAGTACTATTTATTGGATGCCACGGGCACCCATTTTTCACACAATTCCCAATGTTTTAAAAGGGCACCGAAGGAGCACCCAAATCTCTAACGCTAACGGGCATCCACGGTTCCAGCTTCTGTCTGACGTGTAAATATGTGGCCAGAGGTGTGCTGGGTGCCTGAGTAGTCTGCGTGTTCATGTGTGGCCAGAGGTGTGTTGGGTGCCTGAGAAGTCTGAGGTGTACATGTGTGGCCAGAGGTGTGTTGGGTGCCTGAGTAGTCTGCGTGTTCATGTGTGGCCAGAGGTGTGTTGGGTGCCTGAATAGTCTGAGGTGTACATGTGTGGCCAGAGCTGTGTTGGGTGTCTGAGTAGTCTGAGGTGTAAATGTGTGGCAAGAGGTGTGTTGGGTGCCTGAGTAGTCTGAGGTGTAAATGTGTGGCAAGAGGTGTGTTGGGTGCCTGAGTAGTCTGAGGTGTAAATGTGTGGACAGAGGTGTGTTGGGTGCCTGAATAGTCTGAGGTGTACATGTGTGGCCAGAGGTGTGTTGGGTGTCTGAGTAGTCTGAGGTGTAAATGTGTGGCAAGAGGTGTGTTGGGTGCCTGAGTAGTCTGAGGTGTAAATGTGTGGCAAGAGGTGTGTTGGGTGCCTGAGTAGTCTGAGGTGTACATGTGTGGCCAGAGCTGTGCTGGGTGCCTGAATAGTCTGAGGTGTAAATGTGTGGTCATAGGTGTGTTGGGTGCCTGAGTAGTCTGAGGTGTACATGTGTGGACAGAGGTGTGTTGGGTGCCTGAGTAGTCTGAGGTGTACATGTGTGGCCAGAGCTGTGCTGGGTGCCTGAATAGTCTGAGGTGTAAATGTGTGGTCATAGGTGTGTTGGGTGCCTGAGTAGTCTGAGGTGTACATGTGTGGACAGAGGTGTGTTGGGTGCCTGAGTAGTCTGAGGTGTACATGTGTGGCCAGAGCTGTGCTGGGTGCCTGAATAGTCTGAGGTGTAAATGTGTGGTCATAGGTGTGTTGGGTGCCTGAGTAGTCTGAGGTGTACATGTGTGGCTAGAGGTGTGTTGGGTGCCTGGGTAGTCTGAGGTGTACATGTGTGGCCAGAGGTGTGTTGGGTGCCTGAGTAGTCTGCGTGTTCATGTGTGGCCAGAGGTGTTTTGGGTGCCTGAATAGTCTGAGGTGTACATGTGTGGCCAGAGCTGTGTTGGGTGTCTGAGTAGTCTGAGGTGTAAATGTGTGGCAAGAGGTGTGTTGGGTGCCTGAGTAGTCTGAGGTGTAAATGTGTGGCAAGAGGTGTGCTGGGTGCCTGAGTAGTCTGAGGTGTACATGTGTGGCCAGAGCTGTGCTGGGTGCCTGAATAGTCTGAGGTGTAAATGTGTGGTCATAGGTGTGTTGGGTGCCTGAGTAGTCTGAGGTGTACATGTGTGGACAGAGGTGTGTTGGGTGCCTGAGTAGTCTGAGGTGTACATGTGTGGCCAGAGCTGTGCTGGGTGCCTGAATAGTCTGAGGTGTAAATGTGTGGTCATAGGTGTGTTGGGTGCCTGAGTAGTCTGAGGTGTACATGTGTGACTAGAGGTGTGTTGGGTGCCTGGGTAGTCTGAGGTGTACATGTGTGGCCAGAGGTGTGTTGGGTGCCTGAGTAGTCTGCGTGTTCATGTGTGGCCAGAGGTGTTTTGGGTGCCTGAATAGTCTGAGGTGTACATGTGTGGCCAGAGCTGTGTTGGGTGTCTGAGTAGTCTGAGGTGTAAATGTGTGGCAAGAGGTGTGTTGGGTGCCTGAGTAGTCTGAGGTGTAAATGTGTGGCAAGAGGTGTGCTGGGTGCCTGAGTAGTCTGAGGTGTACGTGTGTGGCTAGAGGTGTGTTGGGTGCCTGAGTAGTCTGAGGTGTACATGTGTGGCCAGAGCTGTGCTGGGTGCCTGAGTAGTCTGAGGTGTAAATGTGTGGTCATAGGTGTGTTGGGTGCCTGAGTAGTCTGAGGTGTACATGTGTGGCCAGAGGTGTGTTGGGTGCCTGAGTAGTCTGAGGTGTACATGTGTGGCTAGAGGTGTGTTGGGTGCCTGAGTAGTCTGAGGAGTGCATGTGTGGTGAGAGGTGTGTTGGGTGCCTGAGTAGTCTGAGGAGTACTATCTATTGGATACCACGAGCACCCATTTTTCACAAACTTTCCAATATTTTGGGTAGGAAAAGCATAAGCTTCGCCTGTGTTCTTGTTCCTCACTTGCTGTGAAAGCACTTCAAACAGCCCTATTGGGGGGCTAGCACATCGGTCTCCTGTGTGACACTCCACAGCCCACTGACACTCAGTGCTGTGTGCACACTACTGCTGTTGCCTGATTAAGTTACAGTCACAGAACCACTTCAGTGCATTATTATTTCACTGTATTCTGATAGTACTATTGCATTTCTCTGTTTGTGACACTCCACAGCCCACTGACACCCAGAGCTGTGCACAATGTGATTCCTGCCCTTTAGGGATTAAAACCAGACTTTGCGTCAACTCCGTAATTTTTGCTGAAACTTTTGGCATGGATCCCCCTCTGGCATGCCCCTGTCCAGATGTTAGACCCCTTGAAACAGCTTTTTCATCACTTTTGTGGCCAGAAACAGTTTTTGTAGGTTTGAAAATTTGCCTGCCCATTGAGGTCTATGGCGGTTCGCCAGATTCGCCTGTTAGCGAACAGTTTTCGGTCCCAAATAGAATATTCTATGTTCGCGACATCTCTATGCCTGAGTAGTCTGAGGTGTGTGTGCATGTGTGGGCAGAGGTGTGTTGGGTGCTTGAGTGGTCAGAGCCTCGTACATCTGTGGTGAATAGACAACAGGTGTAAATTAAAGGCAATTAGCAAGACATCCTCAGTAAAGGAGAGGTTCTGGCTGACGTTTTGGTCACTTTTGAATGCTCTCACTCTAGTAGTAGCATGAGATGGAGTCTACAACCCACACAAGTGGCCCAGGTAGTGCAGTTCATCCAGGATGGCACATCAATGCAAGCCGTGGCAAGGAGGTTTGCTGTGTCTGTCAGCGTAGTGTCCAGAGGTGGAGGAGGCCGTAGGAGGGAAACAACCCAGCAGCAGGACCGCTACCTCCTCCTTTGTGCAAAGAGGATCAGCATCAAAAAAGAAAAACAGTTGAATCAGGCACTGCAGTAATAACTGTTTTAATGGTGTTTCTGATTGTGAATAAAATCACCATTGTGAATACACAAGATGTTTGCACATGACGATTTTTCTACAGATGATGATGTTTTGTAC
The DNA here is from genome assembly GCF_040937935.1 of Hyperolius riggenbachi. Lineage (NCBI taxonomy): Eukaryota > Metazoa > Chordata > Amphibia > Anura > Hyperoliidae > Hyperolius > Hyperolius riggenbachi. The sequence goes on along the minus strand of NC_090653.1, from coordinate 157,389,574 downwards.
CTACCTTTTTGAATGTCACAATTTTTTGATATAACAATGGTGATTTTATTCACAATCAGAAACACCATTAAAACAGTTATTACTGCAGTGCCTGATTAAACTGTTTTTCTTTTTTTATGCTGATCCTATGTGTATGTTTCGCTGTTAGTCATGAGCACGCAGTATCTGTTATAATATCAAGGTGGCATTTAGAACATCCATCCATCCTCTTTCCCAGTAACACGGCTAGAGACTCTGTAGTGCCGGCAACCCTTCACTCTTTGATCTGATTTGTGCAAAGAGGAACAGGAGGAGCGCTGCCAGAGCACGAAGTATTTAATAAGAATATTTCATTCATTCAGTTCTAGGATGGCTTATTTTTGTGTTCCTTTACTTTTTTGAGCAGTGTAGATTATGTTCAGTATAAGACAAGCAAAAGCAATAATATGTTTACTTGATACCAAAGGTTTTGGATGTGAAGCAGCATACCATGAAAAGTGCAGTGGTGCAGTAAAAAAAGTGTTGGTGCATTGATCAGATATTCAGATCAGATCATGTATATCAAGAAAGCAGTTTTAATGAAAGTGCAGAAGTGAACTAAAAAATTCTAGTGTCTAGATCCGTAATAGCAGTGCTAATGCATACATTTGCGTAATTGTTAAAAAAAATGTGTGCAATGAAGCCTACAATAAGGTGCAATACAGAACCCATAAACAGGGATTAATCTACCTACCAGTGCATAGAAAGTGCAACAAACCAAAAATATATAAACCAAAGTAGTGACCAGTAAACATCAAGATAAACACCCAGAGTGCAACAATCAACAATAAATAAGTGCCCAGTAAGAGGAAATCTCCATAGGAGGACGACCGCTGAAGGAGTATGAAGTCTGATGGAGAAAAACAGCCATAAAGAGTTCAGGAGGGAGCTGTGCCGCTGCGCTCACCGCACTATGCCCTACTAGTTTTACCGGAAAGCCTGGTACACACTTTCAATTTTAATTTGCCAATCAATGGCCAATTTTACCACCACCATGTAGTATGAGGGCTAACAGATTTTGAATACTATGAACAGATTGGCCTCGGTTGAAAAAAAGCTGTGCGATAAAAAAATCTGGATGTTAAAATACCGCATTCGGTATTTTAGACTTTTGTATGCTAATTCATAAAAATGTTCACAGGTGCGGTAGAAGTTCAGTAACTTAACGAAGCCTGTTGACAAAAACCTGTTCGGTAACAGCAGAAGAGTGTGTATTTGTCTGTTGTTACACGCTGTTCTCTGTGCAGAGACAGCATTACAATAGGAAGAGGCATCCCCACATCCATTTCGATGTACATGTTAGTTATACTGCCTCTGCTCTTTGTATTAGTCTTTCTTACAAACACAATTGTCAATCTGACATGCCCTATAGGTACTGTATCAGGTCTTATAAACCTGTTTATAACACATTTTATTAAATAATTAAAAACACCCTGTCATCTTGATGCTTTCGTGCAGTGATCTCCTTAAATAGGTATGCTAGTCATACACTATGGGGGTCCTGGCTGATCCCCCTCCACTTAAAATTGTATATAAGTGGGGTGTAGCTATCCCACAGGTAGACTACGAAAATCACTGCTTGGGGTGGTATGAACCTGAGCGTGGTTGCCTAATGTGATGTTATAAATCGTCCTGGCAAGCCCCTCACAGATAATGGTCCTATATGCACACCCCACTGGGGGAGGCTATTTACAGAAGGTGCTAGAATTTGTGCATAGTGCTGTACATAAAGAACCTAATGACATCACATTTCACCAAAAACGCTTCTTCAGAAGGTGCTATACATATGTTACATAGTGCTATAATAATACACAATCACCACAAAATTAAAATAGCAACATGCCCCCCGTATCAAAGCCCCTGTCAGTCAGCTGGACTTGCGGGAGACAGGGACTGTTTCTATTGGCTCTGCTCCTGTCAGTAATAGCTTATCCCTCTCTGCTTATGTGAGTCATGGCTAGTTTCCCACTCGCACAGTCTCTGCACTGATTTTGCCACACCAGTGGTGCCGGTAATTTTTTGGGGTTTTACCACATGTTGTAGTCTTTATGAATTGACATTTACTGACATTTGCTGACATCTGTACAGGTATTTACTGCACAAGTCGGTAATTTACCTTGCTGCTCGGTAATTTCAGCTTTTCATGCAGTAACAGCTTTTATGAATTGAGATTTTCCTAAGTGCACGGTAAAGTCAGCTGTTTTCTGCATTACCGAATGTGGTAATGCTTTATGAATCAAGACCATTGTGTAGGAAAGCTCTCATACTACATAGAGGTGGTAAAATTGGTCAGTGATTCGTCAAACAAGATTTAAAGTGCGTACCAGGCTTAAGTTGTGTACATTAGCATGCATAGACTGGACAGTATACTGCACTGTGCATGTACATGCAGGGAAGCATGCATAGGCTGGACGGAACTAGTAAAAAAGGGCGCACAGGGATAGTGGACAAAAAGGGCGCCGCCATAGACTGCAATGCAAAATATCGGCTATTCGGCGCCCGACAGGAAAAAAGGGCGCACGAGAAATAGCGGTTACAGGGATCGTGTTAACAAAGGTTTTCGTTTACAGGATAAAGTTTATAACAAATATCGTTTACAAGTTCGTTTAGACTTTGTATTATACTTATTTTTTCGTTTGTAAATTTCGCTTATATGGGTTTTAACTAGTTTTTTCGTTTTAAAAATGCGCTTATAAAACTATAACAACTAAAATTTCGTTTACACTTCTTTTATCATTTAAAATTCGTTTTCATATGTATAATGCTTAAATAACGTTTCTAAAGCTGATTGTATTAGAAATACATCGCTTATGGTATTAACTTTGTTTTTACACTTCTAATGCGTTGATTATAGTTACTAAAATATCGCTTTAAATATTACTGTTATTTTAAGATTTCTACGTGATTTTAAGGCTAGTTATTCTATTACAAATTACTGTTATTTTAAGATTTCTACGTGATTTTAAAGATGGACAGCACATAGATAACTATGCTGTGTTCCTTTTTTTCTTTCTCTGCCTGAAAGAGTTAAATATCAGGTATGTAAGTGGCTGACTCAGTCCTGACTCAGACAGGAAGTGACTACAGTGTGACCCTCACTGATAAGAAATTCCAACTATAAAACACTTTCCTAGCAGAAAATGGCTTCTGAGAGCAAGTAAGAGGTAAAAAAGGGGAATTTCTTATCAGTGAGGGTCACACTGTAGTCACTTCCTGTCTGAGTCAGGACTGAGTCAGCCACTTACATACCTGATATTTAACTCTTTCAGGCAGAGAAAGAAAAAAAGGAACACAGCATAGTTATCTATGTGCTGTCCACTGTACATACACATGTCTATCTCATTATGTCACATTTCAGTTGGGGTATCCTTTAAGGCTAGTTATTCTATTACAAATATATAAATTATTTTATTCATGTTATTTGGAGTGAAGTATTTTAAGGATTAAATATATTATTGTGTTTAGCGTGTTTTGTGCAGTGGGGATGGTTAGGTTTAGGCATTACTAGGGGGTCTAGGGGTTAGGGGTAGGTACAGGGAGGGTTAGGACCAGGGTGGTGGTTAGTTTTAGGTACCACCAGGGGGGTCTTAGGTTTAGGCACCAGAAGGGGGGTCTTAGGTTTAGGCACCACCAGGGGAGTCTTAGGTTTAGGCACCACCAGGGGGGTCTTAGGTTTAGGCACCACCAGGGGGGTCTAGGGGTTAGGGATAGGTACAGGGAGGGTTATGTATACATACAGTGCAATATACACCACCAGGGGGGTGGTTAGTTTTAGGCACCACCAGGGGAGTCTTAGGTTTAGGCACCACCAGGGGGTCTTAGGTTTAAGCACCACCAGGGGGTTTTTAGGTTTAGGCACCAGAAGGGGAGTCTTAGGTTTAGGCACCAACAGGGGGGTCTTAGGTTTAGGCACCACCAGGGGAGTCTTAGGTTTAGGCACCAACAGGGGGGTCTTAGGTTTAGGCACCACCAGGGGGGGTCTTAGGTTGAGGCACCAACAGGGGGTCTTAGGTTTAGGCACCACCAGGGATGTCTTAGGTTTAGGCACCACCAGGGGGGTCTTAGGTTTAGGCACCACCAGGGGAGTCATAGGTTTAGGCACCACCAGGGGGGTCTAGGGGTTAGGGATAGGTACAGGGAGGGCTCTGTATGAGAGTAAGGTTAGGTATAGTTATAGTACAATATATGTAATATATACAATTTATTACATTATGTGTATTTACACAAAGGGGAGTCTAGGTGTGAGGGATAGGGATAAGGAGAGATATCTGTGACCCTAAAGTTAGGTATAATTGTAGTAAAATACCTGTAAAACCTACTATTCTAGTACTATGCTTAATACAAGTGTAAATATCGTTTTTGCTATAGACGCTATTTGACGTTTCATTTCAGAATTCGTTTACTGTTATAGACGGTATTTTGCCATTTCATTTCCGTTTATTTAACGTATTTAGCACTAAATTATCGTTTATAACCTCTTAAACGAAAAATACGGTTTTGCATTCAAACTTATAATTTCGGCTACACCCCGCGCCCTTTTTTTTTTCAGGCGCCCTTTTTTGATATACGCAGGCTGGACAATATACTGCACTGTGCATGTACATGCACAGAAGCATGCATAGGATGGACAGTATACTGCACTGTGCATATACACGCATGGAAGCATGCATAGGCTGGACAATATACTGCACTGTGCATGTACATGCACAGAAGCATGCATAGGCTGGACAGTATACCGCACTGTGCATATACACGCATGGAAGCATGCATAGGCTGGACAATATACTGCACTGTGCATGTACATGCACAGAAGCATGCATAGGCTGGACAGTATACCGCACTGTGCATATACACGCATGGAAGCATGCATAGGCTGGACAATATACTGCACTGTGCATGTATATGCACAGAAGCATGCATAGGCTGGACAATATACTGCACTGTGCATGTAAATGCATGGAAGCATGCATAGGCTGGACAATATACTGCACTGTGCATGTACATGCACGGAAGTATGCATATAGGCTGGACAGTATACTGTACTGTGCATGTACATGCACAGAAGCATGCTTAGCCTGGACAGTATACTGCACTGTGCATGTACATGCATGGAAGCATGCATAGGCTCAACAATATACTGCACTGTGCATGTACATGCATGGAAGCATGCATAGGCTCAACAATATACTGCACTGTGCATGTACATGCACAGAAGCATGCATAGGCTGGACAGTATACTGCACTTTGCATGTACATGCATGGAAGCATGCATAGGCTGGACCATATTCTATTTTTAGGGAGATGAATGTAAGTTATGGTAAAACACAATCAGTATTTTTAATATATAAGTAATTTTGCAATGGATTGCTTTACCATACGTTTATAATAAATCTCAATGACAGTGATATTTCAACATTAAAAAACAGGCTCTGTTGGGCCTGATTCACCTAGATCTGGCAATAGTGCCATGTACAGGCAGTGCACAACATTTTTACTGGCACTAACGCCAGCAAATTCAATTCATTTCCAGCACTTTGTTGTCATTGTGCAACACAACAAAATTACTTTTCAAAGCAAAGCACTGCCTATGCACTGCAATATTGCCGCCGGAGCATGTGAATCAGGCCCTTGGTCACCAGACATGAGCTTGCCAATTTCACAAATTCTAGTGCATCTTAAAACTAACACATAGAAAAGAAACAATCATTCTCCATGGTTATTTTCAAACTTTTCTGTATTATAACACTGTGGTTTTACATGTTTTTCCCACCAGTTCACCATTTTAGGCTAGGTTCAGACATGGTAGCTGTCACTCTCCACAGAACAGGAGACCCACAGAGCATATAATAATGGCATTGCTAAAAGTTGCACATGTCTAAGTTTATGTTCCGGCTCTGCAACAACTCCTATGTTTAATAGGATCTGTGACCTATTCGCTGTGGTCTGTTCTTTGAGTTGGACTTTTTTTGTCTAATGTGAACCAGCCCTTGCACTACTACTGCGTTTGGCGTCATGCGGACGCGCTTTACGGCTCTTTACGACGAGGAATGCGGAAGAAGAGGACGCTTTGCCCGAGGACGACTGGCAGTCGTCCGAAAACGAAACTTAGCCGCGGAGGGAGACCAGAGGGCACCGAAGGACCGGCGCGGGCACAGGACGGCTGCAGGAGGCTTGGGAAAGCCCCCAGGTAAGTGAATTTTTTTTCCCCGCCAGTTAAGGTTCCCTTTAAGTATAAGAAAGTGGAAAATCACTCTGAAAGGCTCTAGAACAGAGCAATTTTTCAAGCGTTTTTTTTTTTTAACAAAACCTATACACTTGCAGCTTTACTGTACCTAAAACAAGAATTGCTACACCAAAACGCTCCAAATATCGCTAGGTATAAGTAGAAAAGTGCTAGGCACATGGCTAGAATCACACAGAAAAATCACTTATAAAAGCGCTGGGCGTTTGCGATTATGCTAACGCTTTTAGGTGTCCACCAGCTGGTGAGGGCTAGACTTAACACAGCACACAAGGTTGAACAGATGCAAGATGAATGCTTAATCCAACTGCATGGTTCTGTAGAGTGCTGCCTTGTGTCTCTGGGTACTTCATAATGTAAAAATGTAACGTGCTAAGGAGCACACACGTACTGAATGTGGAGCAACTACAGAAGGTGCCCTCCTATATTTTCAAAATAAAGACCAATTATTGCACAATTGCTACGTAATTTAGCAAACAATGCAGTAAAAAACAGTGAATGTTTATTGACTCGTAAAGCAGAACATCATGTTAAGTATCCTGTGTATAGCACAAACAGAACTAACATCTAACATAGAAGTAAGTATCGTTTGGCAGACATCAATGCTATGTTTGCAATTCAACCACATAGAGCTCTGTGCCCATAACAACTTCAAACCAGAGTAAAATAAACCAGAATTGCCACAGCATACCCTAACAAATACAGTCTAGATGACATTATGGGGGTGGAAAACATACAGTAAATCCTGCAAATTAAATTGATTTTGTCTAAAGCATGATACCCGTGCTTGTGTCTCGATTTCACTTACTGTAGCCAAAGGGTATTTCCTACTTCCTGTTGTATGTTGTATGTAGATGCCACCACTGATTGGTGAAATGGTTGGTAGAATGACTTCCCCTCACATGGTGTTTTTTTGTATCTATGGGATTGCAACCAATTTTTGAGCTTTCTATACTTGAGGGCTAGTTGACAGTGCTCAGTTGCATAGTAGAATAATTTTGCATGTCAACTCACCGCCCATACAATTCTATCGGCCTATTCACAGTACTGTGTTGTACCGGATCGCATTATCCTAGCGTACTGCATGCAAGCTTTGTATTGAAGTCTATGTCCAGGCCTCCTTGCAGTTCACGGGCATTCTAACATGCGTTATGCAACTGACCACTGTGAACCCAGTCTCAGGTCATCTAGTAATGCATGGCTAGCACCTGTGCTGCATCTGTTGCTGTGCTGATCCCACTCGCTGACACTGAATGGGACAGCACATAAGTGGAAAAGTCAGACTGTGAAGTCTTTGAACTTCTGAAGTCCTTGTGTATTGCACAGTATGCACAATGGTGAAATGTGCACAGCAACATGTATGGTATGAACGAGGTTCATGGTTGCATAGCAGTGAAAATGATGAACTGATTCAATAGAGCTCATCTAGTGGCTTCTGGAAACCTTTTTGAGTCAGAATGAATAGAGCATTTCATAATATGAATTATAAATTGATCTATCAGTTTCAGTTTTCTATGTCCAGCCTCCATTGCAGTTCATGCTCATTATAATGCATGCGTTATGCAACTGACACTGGGAATCCAGCCTTGACTTATTTTACCAACCTTTCAGCAATCCATTCTGTGGTCTGCTATGACTATAGTTGTACCAACCAATAAGAGATACATTTTAATAGATCCAGGCCAGGACTGCTGGATCATTATGTTTTCTAATTTCTCCTGTAAAACAATGATTTTTACCCTTTAGGTAAATAATCACTAGATGTCAGCCTCACTACAGCGTACCCATAAAAGACAGTATACATTATGATTCCCACAGCCCACCAATGATGTAGGTTACTCCTCCCAGACATCACCAGACATCATTCTCTGTGCATGCTTCTTCTGGGTTCTCTGACTGTACAGGAAGTATGGCCACGATGTCATTAGGCCACGCCTCCTGTTGCCAGAAATATGAATAAATGGCTGTATGCAGAAATGCAGCTCTAGCAAGCTCCAGTAAAAGGCATGTGTGGAGAGCTGAGCCTGGCTCTGGGCTAGGCCACTTACTGTACATTGCTGGTGGCGGTGGGAGAGGTAATTTAAACATGCCTTTCTGGATACACTATTGGGAATGGGATGCAGTAAATAGAGATTTTTTCCCCCCCACAGGGTGTAGTAGATACTAAAAAAAAGCAGGCTCTTCCATGTATGAGAGCTTATCTACACAATCTGTTCATAGTACTTAAAACATTTTTTTCCCACATTACACATGGAGGTGGTAAAATTGGCCTGTGATTGATCAATTAAAATCAGATGTTTGTACCAGGTTGTAAGGCTGTTCTTCACTTGTAGCCCAATTTGTAAAGCTGTGAATTCAAGTTCAGCTTTCACTATAATATACTATTATATTCAACTTCCTTCTCATTTTTCAGTTAATTTATAAGAGGTTAAACTGCAGATTATGAGATCACAGTGGTGGGGGAGGGAAGAATTTCTGACTACACACTATTAACATAGTATACAAGAGGAGATAAAATCTTCCTTAGGGCCCTTTCCCACTAGCTAAAGCGTGCACAAACCTGATTTCGTTCACGCGTTACGACACACGGCATGACGATTGACGATGGGAAGTTGCTCTTCGATGTGTATCAGCGGCACTAGTTCTAATTCACCTGCCCTGAAAACCGCTTGCGTCGTGCAATTAAGGCCTCTTTCACAGTGCGACGTTAAAGTCGCACATTATAAAATATTATAACGCAGAGTAACGCACAGCAATACTAAGTCTGTGCGACATTCACAGTGCACACGTTGCGTTAAAGAGGAACTTCAGCCTAAACAAACATACTGTCACTTAGTTACATTAGTTATGTTAATTAAAATAGATAGGTAATATAATATCTTACCCACCCTGTTTTAAAAGAACAGGCAAATGTTTGATTTCATGAGGGCAGCCATCTTTTTGGTTGAAAGGAGGTGACAGGGAGCATTAAACACAGTTCCAACTGTCCTGAGTGCTGATCACCCCTCCCAGTTGCTAAGCAACATGAATAACAACATAGGAAATCCCATCATGCGTTGCACAGCATCAGGGAAAAAAAGCCCGGGCAGTTTTCTTTGATGGGCGGAGCTTAGTTAAAAATTCATCTAAAAATAAAATAAAAACAAAGTTCTGATGCTGTTAAACTGTTAAAGAAACACCAAGCCTTTTCAGTTCTGCTGAGTAGATTTTTAGTCCGGAGGTTCACTTTAATGTGTAACGTGTAGCGCTATTAGAAAGTGCTGCATGCTGTGCGTTTAGCAATGAATATGCTGCGTTACTTGTGTTGCACATGCTCAGTAATTTTTTTTTCTTTTTTAAAATGTTCAGCATGCGCCGTTTTCGTTCAATAGTAAATACAGTACATTTTCTAACGTGCGACTTTAACATCGCACTGTGAAAGTGTATATGCGTTGCGTTAGGGCCGCGTTGTACGACCTTAACGTCGCATCAAACACAAAGTCCTACTGTGAAAGCAGACTAAATGTTCCCGGAGGCGTTACAACGTATCGCTCTGGAACGCTTTAACTAATGTGAACGGTAACATGAAAGTCAATATACTTTCATGTTACCTTGCATGTTGCTTTGCTTGTCAGAACGGACGGCACAGCAGCTAGTGGCAAAGGAGCCTTAGGGCCCATTCACACTGGAAGTAGTGATAAAAGATAGCAGTGACTGGTGCTTTTCCAGGCGTTGCTTGGTAACGACTGGTGCATTAAGCTGGCGCTAGCTGGCATGTACTAAGTGCTGACTGCTGCTCTTGGCAGGCACTCATTGGTGAGTTTATCGTGTGCTGGCTGGTTCTAAGAAGCATTGACTAGGACTGGATAGTGATTTCACTGGTGCTGGCAGACATTTCCCATTGAAGTAAAATCACTAGTGAGGGCTACCAAAACTATCTGTAGCAAGAATTTAAAAAAAAAGCTAGCCAGCGCTAGGCTAGCATTGTGCATAGGCCTGAATGAGAACAGTAGAGATCTGCTTTGGCAATGTCTGTATGCATCTTCATCTTGTTCATGTCAATAAAGCTATTTCTGATTTGGTTTGATTACTTTGTCCTAGCAATAAATACAATTCAGGAATACCAGGCAGGAATCACTTAAGGTAGCCATACACTGGTCGATTTGCTATCAGATTGGACCAACAGATAGATCCCTCTCTGATCGAATCTGATCAGAGAGGGATCGTATGGCCACCTTTACTGCAAACAGATTGTGAACTGATTTCAGCCTGAAACCGTTCACAATCTGTTGTGGTGGTGCTGCCGCCGCTCCCCCAGCCCACATGCCCGCATACATTACCTGCTCCGCCGGCGCGACTCCAGTCCCCAGGTCTCCGCTGTCTTCTCCGCTCTGGTCTCCAGGTCCAGCATGCTTTACTTCTTCCTGCCCGGCAGGAAGTTTAAACAGTAGAGCGCCCTCTACTGTTTAAACTTCCTGCCGGGCAGGAGGAACTGAAGCATGCCGGAGACCAGCGCGGAAACGGAGCAGCGGTGACGGGGGGTAGTCGTGCCGGCGGAGCAGGTAATGTATGAGGCTCTATTGCGTCGGTCGTCGGGTACTCGAACGCCGCTAGCGGCGCGCTCCCTACCCGCGGGCGATCGACGGTAATTTTCCGCACGGAGCGATCGACGGGATCGGATGAAATGGATCGAAATTCGGCGTGTAGCGCGAACGATTGGCAGCAGATTCGATCCCAGTGATCGAATCTGCTGTCGAAACGGCGGCAAATCGGGCCAGTGTATGGCCAGCTTTACAGTCTGAACTAGTCCTTCGCGGTTGATTAGTATTGATCAATGAATGATTGATACCTCATGTCACGCCCTCAATAGTTCCGAGTAGTGTATCTATCTATCTACAGTATCTATCTACCTACCTACCTACCTACCTACCTATCTATCTATCTATCTATATCATAGATAACACTAGTTCCCAAACTGGGGAAGGAATCCGGGAGGGCAGATCCTGGGATGAGTCCAGGGCATTGATGCCAGACATTCTTCCAAATGTTTTTCGTTCTTTTAGTGCACCTGCACAAAAAAAGGGAAGTTGGAAAAAAAGGCTGACATTTCTTGAAAATGAGCACATTTGTTTAACATTTCAGTTCTACCCAAGCGGAAACTGGAAAGAGGAGATGATTTATATTAATGGTGTAATTAGTTTTGTATGTGGCACTGGCAGCTGTGTTTGTGGGTTGGTATGCAGGTTGGCAGAGAAGGGGTTAACCCCTGGGCTCCCAGACAAGGCTTGCAAGGCATGGAGGAGAGAGCAGACATCTAGAGGAAGGACACCTGTTTCCTCTTGGGTGGGACGCAGACCATGGAGCATGGGAGAGGGTCACTGCAAATCCAAGGCAATGGGGGCACACCTTCCATTCATGTTCACTCCTTCATGGCCAGGAAAACAGCACATTGGTCATAAATCACAAAGCATAATAGGAGCAACTGCAGTCTGCGGCTGTACACAAGAGACAGGTTTACTTCAGTGTCTCATATATTATGTGGTTTACCTTTTTTTCAGCAGTATTTTTGTATTTATCAACAAATCATCACTTCAGCTATCTATTTTTCTCGTAAAACCAATGCTGTGTTCCAATCCACACTTCTGAAATGACTATCGTATGATGTAAACAGAGGCGCCAAGAGAATAAAAATCGCTAAAATTGTTAAAAATTGCTGAGGAGGCAGTGGTGGACTCAGCTCCTTAACGTAGACACAAAAACTGTTCAATTCAAAATCACAGACATTTATTGCACTGTCTTTGGAGTAGATCAATACATTTCAATCATTTTGAATTGGACAGTTTTTGTGTCTACTTTAAGGAGGTAAGTCCACCACTGCCTCCTCAGCAATTTTTAACAATTTTAGCGATTTTTATTAACTTGGCGCATCTCTTTACTTCATACGATACCAGAGTCCATCCTTGGTGGAGGGGTGTTACCTCCCTTTTTCCTTCTGACCTACGGAAAGCGACTTCTTAATCCTGAGTAGGGACAGGTCTAATCTCCCCACCTGCATCCACAGTGGTTGCCTATCGGTAACCCTGGTTTGTGAGTAGTATTACTTACTCTACACTATTCATTTTTTTACCAGTACTTACTACATTATAGTGGGCTCTCGGTGTCCCCTTCTTTGTATTCTCTGAAATGACTATAGCTGTGCTCCCTCTACAAACCGTGCACATGCGTGAGATAAAAGTCTTTGGAAAATTAACGATCAACGACCGAATGCAGATAATTGTACAAAAGTTAATAAAAGACCTCCAAAGAGAGTGATGAAAGATATTTGTCTCTCAATTCCTCAAATCCATCCAGATGGATTTGTTCTGCTGACAATACTCCTTGTTACAAGGTGTGCATGAGATTGTTAGATGTTTCACCTGTGTGAGAACAGCGCCAGCGTGAAGAAGAAGTAAATGGACTACAAAAGCATTTCTTGGGTCTTTTGCGTGAACTGATTGCTTGCATGTGTACAACATTGTTAGAACGATCTGTTGTTCAAACCTTCCTGCCAATCATATGCAGCAGATTAATTCTGAGTGAGACTGAACAATCAACTATCAAGCTGCCGATAATTGTTATAAAAAAACATCCAAAGATAGCGACAAAAGTTATTTGACTTTCAATCTTTCAAATCCCTCCTGGGTGATATTTTCTGCCGATCATCGTTCGTTACAGGAGGTGTGTACCAGATCTTGCAGATCTTCTCAGCAACTGGCGCACTCGTGGAGGAATTTGAACTTTCTCAACTGGCTGCACACACACACATTTAAAGATAATGTCTGTGGTCTTTGGCTTAAAACAATAATCATTTGTATGTGTACACCGTCATTCACACCTTCCTGACGAACCTATGTGGCAGATTGATTCCACAGTTTGCAAAGATTTTTATCTGACGTGTGTACCCAGCTTTAAGCCTGGTACACACTTTCAATTAGGAATAGCCAATCACTTGACCAATTTTACCACCTCCAAGTAGTATGAGGGTTTACCTACACCATCTGCTCATAGAATTCAATATCTGTTAACCACCATGCTACATGGAGGTGGTAAAAGTGGTCAGTGATTGGCCAATCATAATTGAAAGTGTGTGCCAGCCTAAGACAGTGCTTTCCAGAGATGTAGCCAAGCACCTGCAGCTCTATGTTTAGTGATTCCCTCCTTAAGGTTCACATGTGATATGATCAGTGTATGGAGTGGTGCTAATAGAAGCGTAATACTAGAGACTGAAGTCTGCTAGACTGACAGATAGCCCATGAAGCCATCAATAACTCAGTTCAGGCAACATGAAGGGAAAAGCGCCCAGGCAGTACAGCAGCGAGACATTTTATACTTGTTAGTCAGGGTCATGATGAAAGGATTACACCTCTTCTTGAAAGGTAACCTGATCGAGCCGCATTATGTTATTTGTCTAAACGCTGGCACAGATGAGGTTAATTCCTCACAGAAAAGCATAAAAGCTATTAAATAAATGAAAAAGGGTATTGATTTACTGATATAAAAGCATGCTGAAGTTACAGGTGCATGTCTGAGCGTGAACCCTGCACTAACACTACAATGAAACGATGGTAATTTTCTTCTGAAACATGGGAGACTTGCTGGCCCTAACAATTTGATGTCAGCTTATTACAAACAAAAGAAAAAGAAAAAAAAAAACAGGCATGAATCAACATTTTCCTGGAAAACGCCAGGAGTTCCCAACCATTTCACTATAAATATGTGCAAGCTCAAATCATTCCTCCCAGCCCAAGCATCACAAGAGAGTACTTTTTAACGACTTTCACAGTTAATGTTTGTGCTTACAGTCATTTTTCATAGAAAGCACAGACAATCAGACACTTTGAACCTACAGCATTATACACAAGTTCTCTCTTACTTATTGGCATTTAAAAATGAAGGAAAAATGACTTGACTTAAAATAAGCAGTGCCAATCAATGTTTATTTTTATTTTTTTAAACGTACTGACTGATAAATGCTAATTGGCTGCTACTCTACTGAACTTTGAAATCACTGTACACAAACACCACTATACAAATCTGGAGTATTTCACAAGCAAAACTTGGAAACAAACTTGCTGTAGGGAAAATGAATTTGCACATGCCTTCAGTTACTCTATAGCAATAAAAAGAGATGCTAGCAAATGAATGGACCTGGACAGTGTGTTACCAACCCAGAGCTCAGGCAGCTGGCCACAACTATCTGTGCAGATAAATGATAGCAAGTGTAAAATGGTAACAATCAGAAAGAACCTTATAACTACAATTCCTCCAAGGGCTTGATTTACTATGCGGTGCTAACCTACTTAGCACGCCTAAAGTCTTTAGGCATGCTAACCAGGGTGCTAAGTAGGTTAACACCGGTTTTCTCAATCAGATCGCGCGCTAAGTACCACGCGCAAAATTTTGCGCGCGCAAAGTCCTATGCGTGCGCTAAGTCCCATAGGCTTTAGTGGGCACTTCGCGCGGAGCGCCCTACACTCTGTGCAGTGCGCGCGCAAAACTTTGTGCGCGGTACTTTGCGCACGATCACTACTTCTCACATTTAAACCGAGTTTAGACGTGCTAAGGGCCAGTGCTAAAGTTAGCACCGTTTTGTAAATCGAGCCCCAAGTGTGTTATGTAACAGAAATTACACTAAAATAAATAATAGTGATAAATATGATTTAGAGAGGAGAAGATGTGTTCATTGTGGCAGCATTTCACAACTTTACAATGCTGTTTCAAGCATTGGTGGACACCACTAGTGTAAAGGTGTCCACCAATGATAGAATCTTGATTGTACAATCTATGTAGGAGAAGAGTAAACTGAGAGATTATACTTTGAATGGATACGAGGTAGTTCCTCATATTACATAGAAGTGGTAAGATTGTACAATCAAGATGGTATAATTAGTGGACACCTGATTACTGGAGCAGGATCATAATCACAGCACAGTGGGGAGTCCAAAAAACCCCAAAACTATGAGGCTACCCTGTCAGACAATTAAAACCAGTCACTAATTCCAGGAACAAACATCTGTCACTGAGCATGCAAAACACAGCAGGAAAGGGATACATATTACCATGGAGTTACCATAAGATGTACAAACATATCAGCCACTGAGAACTTCCAGTCAAGTGGAGTGTCTCATCTGCAGAGCCCCATCCCAGGTGTCAGAAAGGTAGAAAAATCCTTACCAAATCTGCTGTGGTCCTGCCTTGTGCCATGCACTGTGCCGTTAGGGAAGATTTCCAGGTGAAAGCCAGTCCTGCAGTAGAGTTGCCTCCTCCTCAGTATGCCCTTCAGGTGGGCGAAGTCAGTGGGAGAGCCCCGCTGCAGCCTCCCCTCTATCTGACCCAGTCTCTCATTCAGAAAGCCGGGAGAGTCAGCTAAAGGGACATTCCCAAGAGATGAAGAAAATCCATGCAAATCTATATCCAAGGATGCCAAGTAACCACCAACTTCAGCCATGGCCGGAGACTGGCAGGGATGCGCGCAGTGCGTCAGGAAGCCTCAGATCTGCGGGGAGAAGCGATGATCTGCAGTTTGTCACTTGTGTAAAGCAATTAGATAATCAGTTTGCTGTTGATGTCCATCAACTTGTCAATGCCTGTCTGTTCCAGCAGCAGCCCCTCTGTGCCGTCCGTCCTGTCCACGGGTGACCTGGTTCTCATGGGGAATTGCAAACTTGCGCCTCTTCATTAATCTCCACTTGCTTTTCATAGCTGGGTCTGTCTAGCTAAGAGATGAAAAACTCCACTTTATATACATAACACACTCCCCTTAACATTGACTTACTGGATATTTAAATACAAGCCACACCTCATTATTATTCCCCCTGGCTAAAGCTTTTTTCCTCTCTCTGATCCATTTAGTTCTTTTGGAGAGAGAGAGAGAGAAAAAATGTTGCACTGCCTCCTCTTATTGTAAAAAGGGAAAAATCTGCACATGGCAGTGAGGCAGAACAGTTTTTGGCAAAGAGCTTATAAGAAAGCACATTGGAAATCCTGTGTGTAGGAGCGGCATGCTGGATGATCCCAGCACATCTCTAGGTGTCAGTCACTCACTGCTGGGCAGGAGATAAAGTGCAGCCAAGTCCAGACAAACTAAACACAAGTGACTGCTGGGATGTGCTCTGAGCACCGCTGCACGCAGCCACAGGGAAGGAAAAAAAAGCCACTCGCATGAGCAGGACACGACTTCACAGTATGCCAATAGGGAAAGTGATCTTTTGAAAAATGATACTGCAGCGTTTATGACTTGATTTTACAAGCCACTGGAGAGGGGGATATATGTGAGACAGTTTGAAGTCTGTCCACCTTTTTCATGTTGAGAACAGGTGTTTCCCCCCCAGATCATTTGTAATACTGTGGCTGGGGCTGCAGCTGTTTCCAGGAATTGAAGAAAGAGACACGGTCTGATCTTGGGGACAGACAGATAATAGGGGTGACGGATCCCAAGTAACGCTGATCAATCTCAGCTGGCGTCCTACCATGTCACTTAAGGTGGCCACACACTTTTCAATTTTTTTTCCATTGATTTCCAGGTGATGCTGTTAGAAATCGATATTGCCACATGCCAGCCTGATTGATCTTGAGATCGATTTTCAGCCAAAATTGATTGATCGTACTGGACGAAAGATAGCAGGTGGCAGGTCGAGAGCAGTGGAAGATCGATGGCCAATAGCTTTACATGGCATTGGACAGTGAAAAGTTGCAGTTTGATAGATTTTT
This sequence comes from Hyperolius riggenbachi, assembly GCF_040937935.1. Lineage (NCBI taxonomy): Eukaryota > Metazoa > Chordata > Amphibia > Anura > Hyperoliidae > Hyperolius > Hyperolius riggenbachi. The sequence continues at coordinate 157,372,587 of NC_090653.1, read as the reverse complement.
AATAGATTTCATGTTGAAATCTGTTGAAAATCTATTAAGTGTATGGAAGGATTTGATCAGATAGATCCCTCTCTGATCAGATTATGATCTTAAAGGTGACCACTAACGATACAATTTGCAGAATGGTCGATTACAAACAATTATTTGTATGAAACAATGAAAATGGATGTTTGGAATGACTAATGGATGAAAATCTCCTAACCAATCCAATCAGATTGATGGGATCGATCTGAAAGTTGGATCGATTTCATTGATTTGATCGGATTGGTTCGAAAATTTTCATCCGTTAGTGGTCCCAAATGATCATTTTCGATTGTTCATACGAATCATCGTTAGTAAACAATTTTTCGCTGAATTGTATCGATAGTGGCCACCTTAAGTGTCTATCTTTTGGCTGCATCAAGTAGTGTATACAGTACATATAACATATAAATAAGTATAAATACTGCATGGGTTGGTGTTGCAAGCAATCAATGACGCCCTTCTCAAAAATCAATCGTTTCTGCTGCCTTGTCTTCTCCATAGATAAGCAAAAGTCTGAGCATGGCTTGAATTGCTAGCCTTGTACCACTTGTATTATAAAGCCCTATCCTACACTGCGTACGTACGAAAAGGGCGTTGGGAAAAAAGGGCGCGTGGTATAAACGATAAATGGAAAATATCGTTTATAGAAATATTGTGTAGAATTTCGTTTATAAATAGTGTTTTAAGAATTTATAAATCACTAAATAATGTGTATGAGATCGGCAATTCTTAAAACGTTAATCTTCCCTGTTTGTAAAGTGAAACTTATATTTACGTTTATTAAAAACCCTCCCTGTACCTATCCCTAACCCCTAGACCCCCTGTTGGTGCCTAAACCTAAGACCCCCCTGTTGGTGCCTAAACCTAAGACCCCCCCAGTTGGTGCCTAAACCTAAGACCCCCCAGTTGGTGCCTAAACCTAAGACCCCCCAGTTGGTGCCTAAACCTAAGACCCCCCTGTTGGTGCCTAAACCTAAGACCCCCCTGTTGGTGCCTAAACCTAAGACCCCCCAGTTGGTGCCTAAACCTAAGGCCACATACAGACATCAGACCATAGTCTTTGGAAAATGAAAGATCACAGACCAATCTTACCACCCTTCCTGTAGTATAAGAGCCATACTCTACACAGTCTTTTCTATGGAGCTGAACTCCACATCAGAAAAAAATCATTGCAAGATGCTGCACACACAGATGCTGTACAGACACAAAAGATCAGTATCTGCAAAAGATCTGTTCCTGCCAAAAATCCATTCCTGCAAATTGCAATGATAGTCTATGAGATCTGCAGATCATCATACACACATGATTTAACTGACATTCATCTGCATATCTGCAGATCTGAAAATCCACCCTGGTGGATCTGATCTGCAGATGAATGTCAGTTAAATCATGTGTGTATGATGATCTGCAGATCTCATAGACTATCATTGCAATTTGCAGGAATGGATTTTTGGCAGGAACAGATCTTTTGCAGATAGTGATCTTTTGTGTCTGTACAGCATCTGTGTGTGCAGCATCTTGCAATGATTTTTTTCTGATGTGGAGTTCAGCTCCATAGAATAGACTGTGTAGAGTATGGCTCTTATACTACAGGAAGGGTGGTAAGATTGGTCTGTGATCTTTCATTTTCCAAAGACTATGGTCTGATGTCTGTATGTGGCCTAAGACCCCCCAGTTGGTGCCTAAACCTAAGACCCCCCTGTTGGTGCCTAAACCTAAGACCCCCCAGTTGGTGCCTAAACCTAAGACCCCCCTGTTGGTGCCTAAACCTAAAACCCCCTATGGATAATAATGTTTTACAGACATTAATAAATAAAAAATGTCAAGAAAAAAATGTAAATTATTTTTTTGGGTGGATAATAATGTTTTAGAAATGTTTTAGAAATAGTGATTTAGTATCTTCATAAACGTTATTCGTCACGGGCTCATTTTGTAAACTTAAATCATCACAAACATAGTTATAAATCCTTAAAAATCTCCGGGCGCCGTTATAAATCCTTAAAAATCTCCGGCGCCTTTTTTTCCCTGTTCAGCGCCCATTAAACGATATTTATAATGGAAGTGAATGGGGCGCCCTTTTTGTCCACTTGTCTCATGCGCCCAAATCTACTGCTTCCAAAGCCCTATCCTACACTACCCTGGGCGAATCCAGAGATTTTCCACCAGTTCTGAGAAGTCACTGTCTCCAATCAATCAAAGGATGAGCGATCAGGCATGTTGGGGAGGGGGGCAACAGATCCCTATTAGATCGAAAAAACTTAGTGAAACAACTACAAAAATGTATACATGTATGGTTAAGCCTAAAGTTGGCCATACATTTACAGATTTTTACCATTGATGTTCATCCAATTCGATTAAATCCGCTAGAAATCAATCCTCCAAGATGACAGCCCGATTGATGATTAGATTAATTAAAATAATCAAATTTGTTGATTGTACCAGACAGAAGATATCGATCAATCAATAGGTCAGGTGTGGCAGGAGATAAACGGCCTGTAGCGTTGCACTGCTCAATTAGATTTTTGATAGATTGCACACTGAAAGCTATTATTGAATATCCATGTGCAATGTATGGAAAGATTCAATCAGATTGATCGCTCTCTGATCAGATTATACAATATACAATACAATACAATAACATTTCTATAGCGCTATTCTCCCATAGGACTCATTATGATTATGATCTGAGAAGGATCTATCTTTTGGCCACATCGAGAAGTGCACCCAAAAATAAATACATGGGAGATTCAAAAGAGGCCACTACATGTTCAGGAGCTATTTGTAGTTGTACTTTTTCTCCCACATCTCAGGGATTACTGGAAACTTGTGTAAAGTTCAGCAAGGTCTACGTGCTTCTCTTCAGGCATACATTCAGTTCTACTCACGATTTTTCAAGACCCTCTAGAGAGAATCTTAACTGCTATCATCAGTTAGTAATTGCTCAGCTAGATTTCGGCGTGGGTTTTGTAATGCAATTGAAAAAGATTAGTATTGGTGTGCGATTGCAAAGAACAGGTGTTTCCACTAGCTGGCGCTGTTGCTCACTGGTTGAATATAGCGAGGCTGGTAGTTTTCACCTGCAGGAGTGGAGCAGGATGTGCTGTACTTTGACTGGAGCTCCGTCCTCATCATGATCCTTCCATGGGGTCTCTTTGCTGTCAGGTGTCAGCCCATATGCAGAGCTGACACTACAGGGCTGGCACTGCACTCTCTAGGGAGGAGTCTGCAGGCCAGAAGAACCCATTCACACGCTTAGGGATTTCTACAGACTTGTAGAAGTACACAGCTCTTTCACAGCTAGATATATATGGAAAGAATATAGCCTGTATTTGTATCTAAGCATGCTTGTCTAGTTGTGTAAGGCAGGGGACACTCTTGTCATTGGCTTCCTGCATATCAATTAGCGCAGAGGGACGTACGTTCAGAACGCAACGCGTACGATCGCACACCATCTGTGCTGCTATACACTGTACTGCTGAACCCATTCTTTACAGTGAATGGGTAAGCGCTGCGATTCTCAAAAAATGCATGCAGCAGTGCGATAGCACATATGACGGGAACGGTAGAAGTGCTGTCTATGCACTTCTACCGTTCTTGTGTTTCGCACACTATACGGGCTGCCGAAATGCGCAAGGCAGCGCGTATAGAGGGAACCAGTCCTTTCATTTTTTCAGCACACCATGTTTGTATGTAGAAAAACCCACACTTTTCACCGCAGGTAAATGTAATGATAGAGAAAACAAACAAAATGTGCAAAATTATCCTGCAGGATGTCAGTTTTTTTCTTTGTGTGAAAAACACATTTAGTGTGAACTAGCCCATTGATTAACACCAGTTCTTAGTTTTTCTGTGCAGAAAATGCACACGAAACCAGTCAAGTGTGTCCTCTGCCTAAGGTGCTATGTTGGTTGTTTCACACATCAAAAGTAACAGACTGCCCAGCAAGCTCATGGTGAACCAGAACTCCTAGGAGTGTGTAGGGGTATAAAAAGGACCAAAAAGCCCGTTTACTAAAAACGCTATGCAAAACAGAAATTAGCCTTCTTAAAACAATAAGTATTTGCAATTATTTTGTTCCACACATCAAGTATCTTTATTTTTGGGACTCCTCAAATGGGAAAACGGAGAATTTCATTTTGGCATGTTCCCACGAGGCCTCTTTCACACATACATCATTTGCATGTGATTTCCATTTTTGTGAATTTGCAGTCATCTATACTGCAAGTCATTGGCATTGCTTAGGAGGACACTGTAACCACAAAAGCTGTGTGTAGCGTTTCGGAAATCTTGATTGACCACGGTGCTTGACTTAATTATGACGATTGTTGGTAAACAATGTGAGATGAACGCTCCCATTCATCTAATACACAACGCGGTAGATCCCGGCAGTAAACGTTGGGGACAGAAGATGGGGCTATCCGTACGAACCCGCCCTTAGTGTTGCTTAACCAGCACGTCATAGCATAGTCCACATTTTCACATGCGTTAACCAGAAAGGCTCTATAGACAGACAGGTTTGGTAACTGGATCCATTTTTACACACAGGTGTGAATAGACAATTGTATGGGCACTACATCACACGTGGTAATGCATTTTAATATTGCTTAATGCGAAGAATGGGTCATTTCTGGCCTGTTTGGTGTCCCTGGCTAAGCAACCTAACTCACCTCCCCAGGATTGTTGCTAGGATCTTACAAACATCTGGAGCACCTGGGCAAAAAAGGATAGATGTGCAGCGTGAAGAGAGGGTGTGGCCACAGCAGATTGTGGCAGGGAAAAATACTGGGCATAATATAAAAGTACATGAACCTAAATTGCATACTGCAGGCACTATATTCATGTGCCACAATTACGATAGTAAGCCACAAGCAAGCATGATATTACCAGTGATAGACAGATATCGTTATAATGACATGTAGCTATCAAGCAAAAAATTGCTTGAAAGCTTACTTCCTTCTGGGGGTCGGGGGATAGTTGTGGGCAGTGTCGCCGGGTAGTAAGAGGACCTGGGGCACTGCCCACACTGCTACCCTTCCCTATTTATGGTCAGCCTGCTCCCAGAAGACGATTTGCTTGCATGTTCCTAAATCCTTGGGTCACTTTGAACTTAGATTAGGGTGGAGTCCTGAGACACGAGCGCTGTTAAAACAGCGCAGGATATTTGGGCGCAGCCAACTCCACCATAGGCCATAGGAATTAAGGTTATAGCGGCACTCAGTGAGTAACTTGGGCTCCATCAAAAGATGGAGCTCAAATTACTTTTAAAACACTGTAATTAGGCCGCCAGCAATAGCTGGAAGCCGAATTACATCATTCCCCACCATCCACGGCCACCTGGAGGGGGAAAAGTAATTAACGCCTCCGGGATCTATATCGGCTTTATCCTGCGCCCAAATCTCCTGGTGGCTATTTCATAGGTATGCCTGAGAGTAGTCAACACGCAGCATCCCTTCTAACATGTATTGCAATATGTGGAATTGATGTCTCTCCTTAACAGTGAAAGGTGAGGTATCCTTTAAAATTCTAGTATTGTGAACTTCTTTAGTTTTAGCACCCGCTGCAGCTGTAGTGGGCACAGTGTGTCCCTTTAAGAAGCTTAGCTGCTGTTTGTAGCCAGGATGAGTAAAGTCTAGCTTGATTAAAGAGCGCAGCCTTTCTAATTTTCTCTTTGCAAAAAAAAATAGAATAAAATAAAAATGACATGTAGATACTCAAAAAAAATGGAAAAACAGACAGAGAACGCCAGGAGCGCCGATATAGTGTAGTACTTCAATCAATGGGATAACTGGTAAGATAAATGCTACTTACACAACAGGGTTGCTTAAAGGACATCCAAGGTGAAAATAACCTGATGAGAAAAACAATTGTATCTATCCTCCTTTTCCTAAAAATAACTTTTTTAGATATCCCAAAGTTTTATTTTATATTTAAATCTAGTTTTTAAGTTTTTACTATTTCATTGTCTCTGCTCAATGACACCTTCATTGAAGTATGCCAGAGCTCAAAACTATGAATTATTGACCCTTGTTATCTCTTTCCTGCTCTCAGAAGCCATTTAATGACAGGAAAGTGTTTTATGGCTGTAATTACTTATCAGTGAGGGGTAGGCTATAGTCTGACCCGATCCCGACCCGGACAGAAACTGTCACTTGCATACCTGATGTTTATCTTTTCCAGGCGGAGAAAGAAAAAAAGGAATACAGTTTAGTTATTTGTGTGCTTGGCACTCTACATGCACATGTGTATCTCATCATGTCACATGTCACCTCGGTTTTCCTTTAAAGGCAACCACAGTAACGAGCATGTGAAGAATTCCATCTCCACGTGGGTAGGTCAAGGTTTTCTTTATAATATTGTCGATCGCACTCCAGGTAAAAACAAAAACCACTGGATGTATTATCAAAGGGCAAAACAATGGTTGGGATTGGTGGAGGAGGTGCCCCAATAATATAAAATGTTTAAAAACAGTTTAAAATAAACAATCTTACCTCATGAGAAATGAAATAAGAAAATATACATTTATTGGACACTAAAAGACAACACATTTTGTGGGTCTTCTCCGACTCTTCAGGTCAATAACTGAAATGTAAAAACAAATGGTATAAAACGCTCACAGTCCAGTGTTCAAAAATGCAAACAGAAAAAGATTCTTATACATTTAGTTGCCAAAATCTCATATTTCCCACCTGTGCGGGCAACTAAGTAAAACATAAATAACTAAAACAATCAATAAATCAATCAATCAGTTAATCACAAGTTGCAGCGAGTGCTAAACCATGCTGAGTGCCACGAACCAGTATTTTCTTATTCGTATACCCCCATCCAAAAGAGTTTTTATTTTAAACAGTTTTTTTACTTGCAGAGTACTGCAGGGAGCACTGTAATATTTACAATCTCAGATGTTTTCTCTAATATGCTATAGTGACATGGGAATTTTATGCTGAAGGTAAACATGTATGCTTTTTATTAAGGGTTACTGCATGTCATCATAACCTCATTTTTATCCTTACAAGTCGTTTTGTGGGTAGACTGACTAAGAGTGCCCAGAATCACGGTCAGTCATTTGATGTTGTTATATGATAGCCCAAGGGAGTGCCATGGACAGTAGTTTGATCATTTTGTATATTATCTATAAGGGATATCGATTATATATGAGTTTGTCTCACAAATGGTTAATGATGTGATAGGTGGATCAAAATTGTTCAGCTCTGGTGGCGCAGCCCTCCTCAGAGTTTATATTTGTAATGTGTTTGTTTATCTGCTTTTATGCACCTAATGAAGGACGACCTGTGAGTCCGTAACATGTAGTGTTTCTGTGCCGCACTGCAAGCATGTTTTGCAGCCAGTGGTGTGCCACCTCTTCTTTACATTTGAGTTGTTCGTGAGACCAAGTGAGCAATCCGCTCGAGGCCTGGCACCGGCATACCTCCAGGCATAGTCCTGTGGAATCCTATATGTGGTATACTTACTTATATTAGATATACTTATATGCAGGGCTGCTCAAATCCAGAACCGGGAGACATCCGGATAGTTCTATCTGGATATATCCCAGTAAACCTGTGCGGGGGGCCCAATCTTACCTGTCTGATGTCTTCTTCGTCCGTCCCTCGGCGCCTCCCACGATGCGGTCCAAGCGGCGGTCACGTGATTACAAACACTTCCTCCTTCCGGGTTGAAGGAGGAAGTGTTTGTAATCACGTGACGCGTGTGGAGCGCATCTTGGGAGGCGCCGAAGGATGGACGAGGAAAACGTCAGACAGGTAAGGTTGACCCCCCCAGGCAACCCCGCACAGGTTTACTGGGATATATCCAGATAGCAACTATCCGGATGTCTCCCGGTTCTGGATTTGAGCAGCCCTGCTTATATGTGGTAATACTTACCTGGTCCATGCTGTCTTGAGTCTTCTCTTCCTCCCGGCTGCCATCCCACGGCTCCCGATGCATGCCACGTGACTGGGAGTTGGAGGATAGCAGCACAGAGCGAGTGTCTGCCAGGAGAAATCTGTGAAGTGTGGAAAAGGGAAATATTACAGCGCTCCCCATGCTACTCTGCAAGGTAGACGAGGGTGTAAATGCTGCCCATTACATGCCGGGGTGGGGGTGATTACAGATGGATTCAGAATGACTGGCCACTACATGCAGGTGGTGAATTTTGCTTTGGGGGTATTTTTACACCCTGGATCTGTTGGTGACGCTTTGGGCAGCTGTACACTTGCTAGATTCTTGTCAGATGCAGTCGGTCATGTATCTGCCGAGTCTAGACTAGTGTGTTTATGTACCTTAAGCTGTAGCTTATAGTAATAGTACCTTTATTTGTATATTCACACTAAACACAGGAATGTCTTTTTAGAGGGCTAGTATGTTTGGGAACTTAAGTTACACTTTAATGTATAACTTCACATCCTGTAACAAGAAAACCACACCCCTTACCACATCAGTTATGTAGATTTCAAGTACTTTAACAAGCTGAATTATCCAGAGACATACCTGCTTTGTTCTAGAGCTGACCATATAATGCACTGCAATATCCTCCTGGCATGAATTTGTGTGTAGGAGTGATTGTTTTTCTTCTTATTATTATTCCGTTCCATTCCTACTGCTAGGTTTAGAGGCCAAAAACCTGTGATTGTAGGCATCTGCATTTCAGGAGCTGTATTTGCAGACACTACTGGAACTGCCTACTGGAAAGGAGATCAGTAATTTGATTCAATTATAACACCAAAAACTATCTGCTGTGGGGTGTACATTGCATTCATGTTGGACCTGTTTTTTTCTGCAGCAAAATAGAATAAGCAAACATTATCTCATGACAGGGAGCAGTTATAATTATTATTATTTTTTATTTACATAGCACTAACATATTCGGTAGCGCTGTACTTAGTACTAAACAAATAGTGGCCAGCATAGATAAATGAGACGTTCAAAACACTGTACAAACAGGACATCCAGCAATACAAATGTACCTACCTATCTGCACTGGGAGCTGGAGGATGGCAGCTGGAAAAGGAGACTCAGTGCAATGCTGGAGAGGTTAATACTACACTGCTCCTTGCTTTACTCTGCAAGGTGGGACGGGGAGGAGCTGGCTCATACAGCAATGGACATGAACAGGGATAAAATCTTTTGCCAGTAGCATTACATCTGTTATGAGTTAATGCGGACAGACCCTGTTGACCCAGTCACAGGCGGTAGGCGTGGGCTCTCCCAGGGCATGCAGTCAAAGTGGCCACGGGTCTTCACCAGAGCACCCCACAAGGGATGATGGGCCCCTACCCCTGGTGGGCAGGGGACTGCTTTGCTGCCTGGTAGCCACCAGGTCACGACCCCTGGGATTGCCCCAGCTGTGACCAAGGTCAGGAGAACAGGTGACACCACGATGTAGAGTCGTTCAGGAGCTGAAGAGTTAGTCCTAGTTGAGGAGCAAAGCCGAGGTCGGGGCAGGCGGAAAACAGCGTAGTCAGAGTCACAAGCCAGGAGTCAGGTCGAGCAGCAAACAAGAGTAGTTGAGAAACAATAACCGAAGGTCAGGACAGGTGGCAAATAGAGAGGTCGGGGTCACAAGCTGGATCGATACCGGAAACAACAATAGCAGGAACAACAGGTACAGGATTGGCCTCACTGGCTTAGCCCAAGCTGTCAGAACAAACAGCACAGCCAGTGGGACGAGGTGGCCTTAAATAGCTCCACTATTTAAAAATGGGCACCAAACCCACGTTGCACATGCACAATTGCGGAAGCTTCCGTTTACACATGCATGGGCCGTTTTCCAGGTGCGCACGCGTATGGAATTATGCGTTCGCACATGCAATACCTAACCACATCTGGCTAGCGCAATAAAACGGTGAGAGTCCCCGCGCGAGCACGTAGCCAGATGCCAACAGTAACCCGGAAGGTGAACGTGACACAACACCTATGTGGGAGAGAGGACTGTACTTGTGAAAACAGTCCTGCACTACAAGCACATCTCTTTTTTTCTTGCATAGTTTCCTGCATCAGTTTTGATGGATAATTACCTTATAGTTGTCGGTTTCTGTGTACATAATCCAGCAGGAAGGATAAGCTATTATTGTGACCCCCAAATGGAAACAAATAAACCCAGCTAAAAAGGACAAATAAATCCCTTACATTCAACATCCCCCCCCCCCAAAAAAATATAAAAATCCTAAAATGCAACCCCCAGGACAGCAATCCCCATCCACCACATACACCCATACGTTTTGGGACATATTTAGGGAGGATATTAGTTAACCACTTGAGGACCACAGTCTTTTCGCCCCTTGAGGACCAGAGCCTTTTTCTCCATTCAGACCACTGCAGCTTTCACGGTTTATTGCTCGCTCATACAACCTACCACCTAAATGAATTTTACCTCCTTTTCTTGTCACTAATACAGCTTTCTTTCGGTGCTATTTGATTGCCGCTGCGAGTTTTACTTTTTATTATATTCATCAAAAAAGACATGAATTTTGTCAAAAAAAATGACTTTTTTAACTTTCTGTGCTGACATTTTTCAAATAAAGTAAAATTTCCTATACATTTGAGCGCGAAAGTTATTCTGCTACATGTCTTTGATAAAAAAAAAAACCCATTCAGTGTATATTTATTGGTTTGGTAAAAGTTATAGCGTTTACAAACTATGGTGCCAAAAGTGAATTTTCCCATTTTCAAGCATCTCTGACTTTTCTGCGCACCTGTCAGGTTTCATGAGGGGCTAAAATTCCAGGATAGTACAAATACCCCCCAAATGACCCCATTTTGGAAAGAAGACATCCCAAAGTATTCAGTGAGAGGCATGGTGAGTTCATAGAAGATTTTATTTTTTGTCACAAGTTAGCGGAAAATGACACTTTGTGACAAAAAAAAAAAAGTTTCCATTTCTTCTAACTTGCGACAAAAAAAAATGAAATCTGCCACAGACTCACTATGCTCCTCTCTGAATACCTTGAAGTGTCTACTTTCCAAAATGGGGTAATTGGTGGGGTGTGTTCACTGTCCTGGCATTTTGGGGGGTGCCTAATTGTAAGCACCCCTGTAAAGCCTAAAGATGCTCATTGGACTTTGGGCCCCTTAGCGCAGTTAGGCTGCAAAAAAGTGCCACACATGTGGTATTGCCGTACTCAGGAGAAGTAGTATAATGTGTTTTGGGGTGTATTTTTACACATACCCATGCTGGGTGGGAGAAATATCTCCGTAAATGACAATTTTTTAATTTTTTTTACACACAATTGTCTATTTATAGAGATATTTCTCCCACTCAGCATGGGTATGTGTAAAAATACACCCCAAAACACATTATACTACTTCTCCTGAGTACGGCGATACCACATGTGCGGCACTTTTTTGCACCCTAACTGCGCTAAGGGGCCCAAAGTCCAATGAGTACCTTTAGGATTTCACAGGTCATTTTGAGAAATTTGGTTTCAAGACTACTCCTCACGGTTTAGGGCCCCTAAAATGCCAGGACAGTATAGGAACCCCACAAATTACCCCATTTTAGAAAGAAAACACCCTAAGGTATTCCGTTAGGAGTATGGTGAGTTCATAGAAGATTTTTTTTTTTGTCACAAGTTAGCGGAAATTGATTTTAATTGTTTTTTTTTCACAAAGTGTAATTTTCCGCTAACTTGTGACAAAAAATAAAATCTTCTATGAACTCACCGTACTACTAACCGAATACCTTGGGGTGTCTTCTTTCTAAAATGGGATCATTTGTGGGGTTCCTATACTGCCCTGGCATTTTACGGGCCCAAAACCGTGAGGAGTAGTCTTGAAACCAAATGTCGCAAAATGACCTGTGAAATCCTAAAGGTACTCATTGGACTTTGGGCCCCTTAGCGCAGTTAGGGTGCAAAAAAGTGCCACACATGTGGTATCGCCGTACTCAGGAGAAGTAGTATAATGTGTTTTGGGGTGTATTTTTACACATACAGATTCTGGGTGGGAGAAATATCTCTGTAAATGACCATTATTTGATTTTTTTTACACACAATTGTCCATTTACAGAGAGATTTCTCCCACCCAGCATGGGTATGTATAAAAATACACCCCAAAACACATTATACTACTTCTTCTGAGTACGGCGATACCACATGTGTGACACTTTTTTGCAGCCTAGAAGAAGATTTTTTTTTTGTCACAAGTTGGCGGAAAATGACACTTTGTGAAAAAAAAACAATACATATCAATTTCCGCTAACTTGTGACAAAAAATAAAATCTTCTATGAACTCATCATACACCTAACAGAATACCTTGGGGTGTCTTCTTTCTAAAATGGGGTCACTTGTGGGGTTCCTATACTGCCCTGGCATTTTAGGGGCCCTAAACCGTGAGGAGTAGTCTAGAATCCAAATGTCTCAAAATGACCTGTGAAATCCTAAAGGTACTCATTGGACTTTGGGCCCCTTAGCACAGTTAGGCTGCAAAAAAGTGTCACACATGTGGTATCGCCGTACTCAGAAGAAGTAGTATAATGTGTTTTGTGGTGTATTTTTACATATAACCATGCTGGGTGGGAGAAATATCTCTGTAAATGACACATTTTTGATTTTTTTTACACACAATTGTCCATTTACAGAGAGATTTCTTCCACCCAGCATGGGTATGTGTAAAAATACACCACAAAACACATTATACTACTTCTCCTGAGTATGGCGATACCACATGTGTGACACTTTTTTGCAGCCTAGGTGCGCTAAGGGGCCCAACGTCCTATTCACAGGTCATTTTGAGGCATTTGTTTTCTAGACTACTCCTCACGGTTTAGGGCCCCTAAAATGCCAGGGCAGTATAGGAACCCCACAAGTGACCCCATTTTAGAAAGAAGACACCCCAAGGTATTTCGTTAGGGGTATGGTGAGTTCATAGAAGATTTTATTTTTTGTCACAAGTTACTGAAAAATGACACTTTGTGAAAAAAACAATAAAAATCCAATTTCCGCTAACTTTTGACAAAAAATAAAATCTTTTATGAACTCATCATACACCTAACAGAATACCTTGGGGTGTCTTCTTTCTAAAATGGGGTCACTTGTGGGGTTCCTATACTGCCCTGGCATTTTACGGGCCCAAAACTGTGAGTAGTCTGGAAACCAAATTTCTCAAAATGATTGTTCAGGGGTATAAGCATCTGCAAATTTTGATGACAGGTGGTCTATGAGGGGGCAAATTTTGTGGAACCGGTCATAAGCAGGGTGGCCTCTTAGATGACAGGATGTATTGGGCCTGATCTGATGGATATGAGTGCTAGGGGGGTGACAGGAGGTGATTGATGGGTGTCTCAGGGGGTGGTTAGAGGGGAAAATAGATGCAATCAATGCACTGGGGAGGTGATCGGAAGGGGGTCTGAGGGGGATCTGAGGGTTTGGCCGAGTGATCAGGAGCCCACACGGGGCAAATTAGGGCCTGATCTGATGGGTAGGTGTGCTAGGGGGTGACAGGAGGTGATTGATGGGTGTCTCAAGGTGTGATTAGAGGGGGGGAATAGATGTAAGCAATGCACTGGTGAGGTGATCAGGTCTGGGCTCTGAGGGCGTTCTGAGGTGTGGGGTCGGGTGATTGGGTGCCCTAGGGGCAGATTAGGGTCTAATCTGATGGGTAACAGTAACAGGTGGTGATAGGGGGTGATTGATGGGTAATTAGTAGGTGTTTAGAGGAGAGAAGAGATGTAAACACTGCACTTGGGAGGTGATCTGATGTCGGACCTGCGGGCGATCTATTGGTGTGGGTGGGTGATTAGATTGCCCGCAAGGGGCAGTTTAGGGGCTGATTGATGGGTGGCAGTGACAGGGGGTGATTGATGGGTGGCAGTGACAGGGGTTGATTGATGGGTGATTGACAGGTGATCAGTGGGTTATTACAGGGAATAACAGATCTAAATATTGCACTGGCGAATTGATAAGGGGGGTCTGAGGGCAATCTGAGCGTGTGGGCGGGTGATTGGGTGCCCGCAAGGGGCAGATTAGGGTCTAATCTGATGGGTAACAGTGACAGGTGGTGATAGGGGGTGATTGATGGGTGATTGATGGGTAATTAGTGGGTGTTTAGAGGAGAGAAGAGATGTAAACACTGCACTTGGGAGGTGATCTGATGTCGGACCTGCGGGCGATCTATTGGTGTGGGTGGGTGATCAGATTGCCCGCAAGGGGCAGGTTAGGGGCTGATTGATGGGTGGCAGTGACAGGGGGTGATTGATGGGTGGCAGTGACAGGGGGTGATTGATGGGTGATTAACAGGTGATCAGTGGGTTATTACAGGGAATAACAGATGTAAATATTGCACTGGCGAATTGATAAGGGGGGGTCTGAGGGCAATCTGAGCGTGTGGGCGGGTGATTGGGTGCCCGCAAGGGGCAGATTAGGGTCTAATCTGATGGGTAACAGTGACAGGTGGTGATAGGGGGTGATTGATGGGTGATTGATGGGTAATTAGTGGGTGTTTAGAGGAGAAAAGAGATGTAAACACTGCACTTGGGAGGTGATCTGATGTCGGACCTGCGGGCGATCTATTGGTGTGGGTGGGTGATCAGATTGCCCGCAAGGGGCAGGTTAGGGGCTGATTGATAGGTGGCAGTGACAGGGGGTGATTGATGGGTGATTGACGGGTGATTGACAGGTGATTGACAGGTGATCAGGAGGGATAGATGCATACAGTACACAGGGGGTGGGGGTGGGGGGTCTGGGGAGAATCTGAGGGGTGGGGGGGTGATCAGGAGGGGGCAGTGGGCAGGGGGGGGATAAAAAAAAAATAGCGTTGACAGATAGTGACAGGGAGTGATTGATGGGTGATTAGGGGGGTGACTGGGTGCAAACAGTGGTCTGGGGGGTGGGCAGGGGGGGGTCTGAGGGGTGCTGTGGGCGATCAGGGGGCAGGGGGGGGGGGAATCAGTGTGCTTGGGTGCAGACTAGGGTGGCTGCAGCCTGCCCTGGTGGGCCTTTTGGACACTGGGACCACCAGGGCAGGAGGCAGCCAGTATAATAGGCTTTGTATACATTACAAAGCCTATTATACAATGTTTCAGCGGCGATCCGGGTGCTAGTAACCCGCCGGCGCTTCCGAACGTCCGGTGGGTTACAGCGAACGGTGGGCGGAGCCAGTCCCCGGCGGCTGATCGCGTCACGAATGACGCGATCGCCGCATAGCCACTCCCGCAGCCGCCCCCGCCGATGGGCGTATTGCGGTCGTTTGGGCCCGGACTTTGCCGCCGCCCATCGGCTGGGGGTGGTCGGGAAGTGGTTAAATTGTATGTTTTTGGATTGTAGTAGGAGGAAAGCAGATTGCCCAGAGAAATGCATGGAAAGGCAGGGTGAACATAATACAAACTCCATGCAGGTAAGTTCCCTGGCTGACATATCAATCTGGGACTGTAGTGCTTACAGGCAAGACAGATAACTACTTATGTAAAATAACTACATCCTCATCTGATTGGGAGATCAACAGGAGTCACTGTCATGGCAGTGTTTGTAGTTCTTTCTGTGCAGGTCACCCTGGAGTGATGGATGGGCTTGTTGCACTGCCATATCTCCTAACTATCCCATAGACATAGTGCAAGGATGACAGTTCAGGAGATAACAGTCATCATTGCTGCTGTGTATTGCTCTTTGCTGGGTTTAATAAGCCCCTTTGGGTCTGTGACAGTATTGCAAGTAATCGGATACAATGGTCGTAGTTATCTAATATGCTTACATTTTAGATCTTAGGTTCTTAACATGTGATATGTGTACCTATATACAGATATAAGTACTTTAGTAAGGCCCAAGGAGTGCTTAAACCTGTCATACTCATCATAGTATTTTATTTGATTAAAACAGATAAATCATATAGTAATCAAACTTAATGAGCATTTTAATTAAAAGCATTTTTAAATAAAAGCATCAAGGATTTTCTTTAAAAGCTTTCATACAAAATGATGGAGTACTCCTAACAAAGAGATATGCGCCAGTGAGACAGTGGGCTTGATGCATGAAGCAGCTGTAAAATTGCAAGTAACGCGCAGCATTTTTACCCGTACTAATGCCAGGAGAGCTATTACGCTATTAGCAACAAGTGTGTTACCCCAGTAACGTGCAACTTAATTAAAGGGGCACTATGGCGAAAAATTGTAAAATGTAAAATATGTGCAAACATATACAATTAAGAAGTACATTTTTTCCAGAGTAAAATGAGCCATAAATTACTTTTCTCCTATGTTGCTGTCACTTACAGTAGGTGGTAGAAATCTGACAGAAGCGACAGGTTTTGGACTAGTCCATGTCTTCATATAGGATTCTCAGGGATTTATTTATTTTCAAATTGCAGCAGCTCTGTCCAACTGCCAAAAAACTGTGTAGCGAGCAGTGAAGCTGCATCATTGTTTAAATACTTTTTAGGGAATATCTTTATAAAGAATAAAAGCCTTGCTGAGAATCCCCTATGAAGAGATGGACTAGTCCAAAACCTGTCGCTTCTGTCAGATCTCTATAACCTACTGTAAGTGATAGCAACATAGGAGAAAAGTAATTTATGGCTCATTTTACTCTGGACAAAATGTACTTCTTATGTGTCTGTTTGCACATATTTTAAATTTTAAATTTTGTTGTCATAGTGCCCCTTTAACCAGCAGTCTCAGCCGACAACCAACCAGCACATGTTACCAGCAGTACTCACAGTGGTGAAGGCCAACTTCTAATGGCCCATACTCACGGGCAACGTTTGTGGCCTGTCGCCAGCACACGTGAGTGTGTGCGTGACAGGCCGGCGACAGCCCGTTGCCAGGTCCCTCCGTGTACACACGCGGAAGAGGGATCAGCTGTGCGACGGAAGCTGTCGCCGACGTTCCTCCCCCTCACCGGAAGCGCCGTGCATTTTCTATTATGTTGCTGTCGCTAGTCCGCATACTCATGCGGACTAGCGACAGTTGTGGCGAAGTTGCGGCGGCAACTGTCGCTGGGCAATTGAACGTGCCAATCGCCTGGCGACAGCAGCGACGAGCGATGGTTCGGGGTGTGCGCCCGTGTTGCGCCTCATACTCACAGGCGACCTGTCGCCGCAACACGTGCGCCCCGCGTGTTGCGGCCACAATTGTAGCCCGTGAGTATGGGCCAGCCCCGTTTCTTGCCCCGTGCGGAGCGTGCCGCCGGGGCGCTGTTGGGAGGGGGGCGCTATAATGGAGGGGGGAGCCGGAGCCGCGGGGAGGGCAGCCCGACCTCTCCCTCCCTCTCCTCTCCCGGGCGCCCTCCGTGCTCCCCCCTCAGATGCAGAGTTCGTGAGCAGCAGGGAAGCGCTGTTTACAACTCACCGGCTGCCTGGCTCCAAGCGCTGCTCTCTCGCCGCTGGTCTCCTCTCTCTCTCTGTATACGTACTGATACACGCTGCTTCCTGTAGCCGGAAGCAGCGTGTATCAGTATGTATACAGAGAGAGGAGACCAGCGGCGAGAGAGCAGCGCTTGGAGCCAGGCAGCCGGTGAGTTGTAAACAGCGCTTCCCTGCTGCTCACGGACTCTGCATCTAAGGGGGGGGCACGGAGGGCGCCCGGGAGAGGAGAGGGAGGGAGAGGTCGGGCTGCCCTCCCTGCGGCTCCCCCCTCCATTATTGGGGGCATCTACCTATCTAACCTATTCTGGGGGCATCTACCTAATCTAACCTACGCTGGGGGGCAGCTGCTAATCTAACCTACGCTGGGGGGCACCTACCTATCTAACCTACACTGGGGGGCACCTACCTAATCTAACCTACACTGGGGGGCAGCTACCTATCTAACCTATACTGGGGGCAGCTACCTAATCTAACCTACGCTGGGGGGCAGCTACCTATCTAACCTATACTGGGGGTAGCTACCTAATCTAACCTACGCTGGGGGGCAGCTACCTATCTAACCTACACTGGGGGGCACCTACCTAATCTAACCTACGCTGGGGGGCAGCTACCTATCTAACCTACACTGGGGGGCAGCTACCTAATATAACCAACACTGGGGGGGCAGCTACCTATCTAACCTACACTGGGGGGCAGCTACCTAATCTAACCTATACTGGGGGGCAGCTACCTATCTAACCTATACTGGGGGGCACCTACCTAACCTATACTGGGGGGCACCTACCTAACCTATACTGGGGGGGCAGCTACCTAATCTAACCTATTCTGGGGGGCACCTGTCTAATCTAGCCTATACTAGGGGGCACCTACCTAATCTAACCTATACTGAGAGGCACCTACCTATCTAACCTAGGGGGGGGGGGGCGCAATTTTTACACCCTCGCCCTGGGTGCATTTTAGCCTAGAAACTGCACTGGTATGGGCCATTAGGCTGTATGTGGGCTTTGCTGTGACTGAGTTTCACGACTTCCCCAAGGCTAATATACCTTCAATTACTGTGTTTTAACATAGTAGGAGCAATGGAGTATTGTACCATGTGAGCCTTCAGTAAAAGAAAGAAGTTTTGAATCAGGATGATACTATTTATTATCTAACTTATAAGAACAGGAGTAAGCTTTTGGTTATGAAGCATTCCTCAGGCTCGATTCCTGTATACTGACATTATTTAATGTCCAGTGTATATAAGCTGTGTGTTCTAAATCAGGGTTTCTCAAACCTGTCCTCGTGACTCCCCAACAGATAGGGACTCACCCATGCACAGGTGGGTAATTGGTGTCTCAGCTAGGTGGATTTGATGAAGCTGAGACACTAATTACCCACCTGTGCATGGGTGAGGTTGTCTGCAACATGCACCATTGGGGAGTCATGAGGACAGATTTGAGAAACACAGTTCTAAAAGATGTCATTATACACAGTGGCGTACCTAGGGCATTTGGCACCCGGTGCTGGATATTAAAAGACACCCCCCTAAAAAAATGGGCGTGGCCACAACCTGCGGCATGCTTTGTGGCAAAAATGGGCGTGGTCATGGCCGGATGAGGGCGGAGGTAACTGTAATTTAAAGTATTAGCTAGTATAGTCGCCCCAGTATAGCTAGTAGTTTCCCCCAGTATAGCTGCCCCCAGTGAAGCTAGTTGCCCCAATGAAGTTAGTATAGTTGCCCCCAGTATAGTTGCCCCCAGTATAGCTAGTATAGTTGCCCCCAGTATAGCTGGTATAGTTGCCCCCAGTATAGCTGCCCCCCAGTATAGCTAGTTTAGTTGCCCCAGTATAGTTAGTTTAATTGCCCCCAGTATACCTAGTATAGCTGCCCCAGCATAGGTAGTTTAGTTGCCCCCAGCGTAGGTAGTTTAGTTGCCCCCAGCGTAGGTAGTTTAGTTGCCCCCAGTGTAGGTAGTTTAGTTGCTCCCAGCGTAGGTAGTTTAGTTGCCCCCAGTGTAGGTAGTTTAGTTGCCCCCAGTATAGCTAGTATAGTTGCCCCCAGTATAGTCGCCCCAGTATAGCTAGTTTAGTTGCCCCCAGTATAGCTAGTACAGTTGCCCCCAGTATAGATGTCCCAGAAGGGGGGAAGCAGCGCTAGAAGGAGGGGCAATGGGGGCAGCGGTGGGGAGGGGGGAAATATCCCCCCCCTCCCTCACCTGGGACCCCTCCTTCTGCCTCTCTCCCCCTCCATTCAGCGGTGGCAAGTGCGGGCTCGGCGGCGGGGAGACATGCGCAGAATTACTCACCACTTCCGCGTTCCCCCCTCCCCACCGCTGCCCCCACTGCTCCTCCTTCTAGCGCTGCTTCCCCTCCTGCTCTGCTGCTGTGGGGGGTCGTGGCGACACCCCCTGGCTGTCTGTCACCCGGTGCGCCACGCCCCCCTGCGCACTACAGTAGGAACGCCACTGATTATACAGGAATCAAGTCTGAGGAAGGCTCCATAGCCAAAAGCTTATTTCTTTTCTTGTAAGTTAGCCAATAAATGGTATCAGCCTGATTCAAAATTTTTGTATTTTAACATTTAATATGGAGCTCATGGTATGAATATAAAGTGGAGTATAGTATTGTATTAGATAGGCCTATTTTTAGCATTGAGTCTCAGGCAACCAGAAAGCACATTTATCCGGCATTAGCGAATCCCTGCCGAGACTCCACTGTATTATGATAATTAAGTGGCTGGATAGTGTACAGTACTTGGTAAGGGCGCAGCCTTTGACATGGGAGACGAGGGTTCGAATCCTGGCTAGGGTCAGTACCTATTCAGTAAGGAGTTCAAGGCAAGACTCCCTAACACTGCAGGTGGCTTCTTGAGCGCGTCCCAGTGGCTTCAGCTCTTGAGCTCTTTGAGTCCAACAGGAGAAAAGCGCTACACAAATGTTCGGATTATTATTATTAAAATGTTTTGAAACACTGTTCAAGATGGAGGTAGAATATTATTGGATCTGCAATGAATTTCAAGTTTCAATTTGAAATGTACTTTTGTGTGGCATTTGCTAGTGCAGTGATTCTGAGGAGATGTTTCCAGAGTGAGAGAAGACATAGAAGGCACAAGCCTTCAGCATGGATCCATCAGCAGCACTATGACAGCTGTAAATGCAGCACATTTTGGGAAAGCAACTGTCTAGGCCCCCTCCCCCACTTAAAAACACACATATTATACTTGCTTATCTACAAAGCCATCATTATGGCTGCAGGAATTCAACTTCAATCTATAAATACAGATATTAAAAATGGTAATGTAAAGAGATTTTTTTTTCTACTACTGTATTTATATTTATTATAATGATACATAGCACTACAGTTTGGAGCAATTTTCTTTCTGTTGAACTTCGTGTTGGCACTAGAAACAGTGTTATCAGAGTGTCAGATCCTGGCATGGTGCTATAGTGGATAGCTCTCTTGCCTGAAGTGTCTGGTCCCTGGTCTAATGCTGGGTACACACATTGCGATTTCCCGCTCGATCCACGGGATCGATCGGATCAATTTGATTATTTCGGACATGCTCGATTGGGTTTCGATCGATACAGCCATCGATTTTGCATGTTAAGTATGCAAAATCTACGGTTGTATCGATCGAAACCCAAAATGGATGTATCTAAAATGGATGCTGTGCTGGCTTTCTAATAGAGTGGAAAAGGGGGGGGGGGGGGGCGACCAAGTGGGAGGGATAGCTGATTGGCTGCCATGTGTCTGCTGACTCTGGGGTGAGGGGTCAATTTTTGGCTCCATTATAATGTATAGAGGGCAAATCAAACACGCCATATGTTCGCGAATAGACATGAACACGTGTTGTTCGCGTGAACTATTCGCCAGGCGAACAGTTCGGGCCATTTCTATCTACCTATATTCCATACTTGTTATGGCATTCTGGGCTCTGATTAACGTTCTCCTTGTATGCTAGGTTTGTTGGGTATGTGCATTTTCTGAAGTATGGAAAGGACAATTTTATAAAACAGGATTTGTTAATTTTAGATTGAAAAAGGTAACAAATGTGATATCTACATGGAGAAGCAATCTAGATGGTTAGGTTATGGAGAATCACATCTGGACTTGTATGGTAGGCCAAAATAACCTAAAAGCCCTCCACTGAATGCACTGCAAATTAGAGTACTACTGTTATAAAGAAAAGGTGTTTGCAAGTCATTATATCCAGCAGACCAGCACATGTCCAAACAATATAGCACTAATGGAAGCCTATAGTAAAGCATTCACAATCACAGTTACACAGTTAGGCCAAGGACACACTAGAAATCACAGATCGCAAGCGCTAGCGCTTTGTGTTAGCATTTTGTTGGGGATTTCCAGTGATTAAAGTAAGTCATATACTATGTTTTGCAGCCCAAATGCTCACAGAATGCTTCATGTCCTGCTTTGTGATTTCCAAAATTGCAAGCACTCTAGTGGGCTCAGCACCATTGACTTACACCAGCAGAGCATTTTTGAAAGCACCGGTGATTGTCAGAGCTTCAAAAACGCACCCAAAATTGCTCTACTTTGTGCCCCAGCCCTTAATTGGGTTGAAAAAAGGCATACGTCCATCGAGTTAAACCGGAAAATAGGGTATAACACATTAGCCTGCACTATATATATATATATATATATATATATCAGTTGATCCAGAGGAAGGCAAAAAACCCTTACAAGCTTGAACCAATTTGCTCTAAAAGGGAAAAAAAAATCCTTCCTGACTTCAGATGCCAATCAAATAAAATCTGTGGATCAACACCACTGGGAATTACATAGTAATTATAACCATGGATGTCTTTCAATGTAAGGAAAGCGTCTAAGCACCCTTTAAACGCAGATATAGAATTTATTGCTTTGTTATTGTTGTTGCTTAGTTATTATAGCAAATTAGCCAGTCATTGCAGCCTTACGTTTAGACAACAAGTTTGCTGTGAAATGTATGCGTATTTGTCCAATCAAGGGCTGCCAACATAAACAGTCAGTGAAGGGTTTTAAGGAAACTGGGCTTTGTTGAAATTATATAACATATATCAGTACTGATATAACATATCGATGTTACACAGTGATTAGCAAAAATATCTCCTATCATAATGTGGGGGCTTATGGTCTACCCCTCGTTATTTGACAATTGAATCAGCCATTGAATCAGACATTATAATGTCTGTGTGATACAGAGTGACAGTTTACTTGCTTGCAGTGAGTTTTTTAGCACCAGTAATCGCAGTAGGACCCTTATTTGCATAATATTTTTTCAAATACCCAGCAAGTGAAAAATACAGTGAAAAAATAATATAAACCATTAGCTAATTTGGGACAGCCTATTCTGAGTGACCTTCAGCTTGCCTTGTGCATAAAAAGTACTGATTAAAACATAAGATGAGAGAGATTATTATTATTTAGTATTTATATAGCTCCAACATCTTCCTTAGCGCTGTACAGAGTATATTGTCAAGTCACTTAATTGTCCCTCAAAGGGGCTCATAATCTAACTTTACAATAGTCATATGTCTATGTAAGTATGGTGTATTGTATTTTATCATAGTCCAGGGCCAATTCAGGGGAAAGCCAAGTAACTTATCTGTATGTTTTCTGGATGTGGGAGGAAACCAGAGTGTCTGGAGGAAACCCACGCAGACACAGGGAGAACATACTAACTCCATGCAGATAGTGCCCTGGCTTGGATTCATGCCGGGAACCCAGTGTTATAAGATGAGAGCACTAATCTCTACGCTACCGTGCTGCCCACCGAGATATAGGTTACGTTAACTCGTGAGATAAGCTTAGTGTGACAGGACCATGACAGTGAAAAAATCTACAGCTAAAATTCAGTCTTTATGATATACTCTATGTTATGTATAGTACATTTCTATACACATCTGCACAGCTTTGTCCTGATTTTCTCTTTTCTGTTGGAAGCCTGTTGTGTTGGGCTGTCTAGAAATGTGCACTGATGATTTCCTTTGCTCTATAGGGGATCTCCTCTGCCTTGGACATGGATTTCTTGTGTGGATTCATGTAAATGCGTCTTGTTTGTTTCTCTGGGAAAATGACCCCAGGAGGACTGAGAGGTGTTACCTAATTACAGAAGGTGTGCAGTAAATGATAGCCTTGGCTGATGTGTCGCTTTTCACATTGTGATGAGGAAATTCCATGAAAGCAGTGAGACTAGATTATCAAAAGGGGAGAGAGTCATTATATAAAACTTATTACTGCACCTTCCAGTCTTGCAGGGGCAAATCAGCTGAGAGCAGGGGGAAATGCCATAGACTGAAACAGCTTTTGTTTGCTTTACTAATTATTTGTTTATTATTAAGACCACTTCCTTCTTAATTAGAAAGTATTCACTTAGCAGGCGCGCTGTCACATCTCTACAAGAGTGTTCCCTCAATTGGTAAGCAAGGTGAGATATGACTAATATTTAGTATTCATATAACGTCGACATATTCCGCAGCGCTGTACAGACTATATTGTCTTGTCACTTAACTGTCCCTCAGAGGAGCTCACAATCGAATCCCTACCCTACTCATATGTCTATGTATGTATCGTGTAGTGTATATATCATAGTCAATTTTAGAGGTAACTAAGCCAATTAACTGTATGTTTTTGGGGTGTGCGAGGAAACCTGAGTGCTTGAAGGAAGCCCACACAGACATGGGGAGAACTTACAAACTCTGTGCAGATAGTGCCCTGGCTGGGACTGGGGACCCAGTGTTGCAAGGCAAGAGTGCTGACCGCTACGCCACCATGCTGCCCGTACTTCTTCTTTACTTCTTTCATGTTGCAGACATGCAACATTAAACAGTTTATAACAGTTGCAGTTTTTTCTTAACTTTCTTTTTGTTGTTGTTGATAAGTCGGAAAAGTTTATAACCTTTCACAGTTCACTTTTTTAATAACTGCATTTCCAGAGGTAAGACATTCATTCCCATTTGTTGATGTAAATCACTCACATGGACAGCTGGGAACAAAGGAAAATCACCTAAACATTGATACAGACAGCAGTAAAGGTAGCCATACATTGGTTGATTTATGGGCAGATCAACCATGAGATGGATTCCTCTCTTATCAAATCTGATCTGAGAGGCATCTGTTGCATGCCCATACACTGCACACTGATTTCCAATAGATTTTATCATGAAATCTATCAGAAATTTTAAAGAACATCACCCACCGCCTCCCTTGCCTCCCTGCCCCCATCCCAGTGTAAAAGTGCCCCTGTGGTAAAATCTCACCTGTCTGCCGGCATAACCCTTGGCCTATTCTGGTATTCTGCATACCCACGAGTGCCTGTACCACATGGCATCCATCAGGCACGTGTAGGGACATTATACATGCACCAGTGCCACGTAGTACAGGCGCGCATGGTGATGTCAGACAATGGAGGATACCAGGAGTTGCACCGGCAGAGAGGCAAGACCTTTACATTGTACATGGGCAGTGGGGGGACACTTATACGCTAAGAGTCCCTAGGGTACGTTGGTTGTTGCGATAACGAACACCGTTACTGTTATGCACCTGATCAAGCACTTGTGACCGAGATTTTCCGTGTGTCCGATCAATTGTTTCAACCCATTTCACCTGGGAATCAATCTAAAAATGGATCGGGCGGCCATATCATGGCGTCGATTCTCTTCAAAGATTCATCAAAGATAACAACTCATCCAAGGCCTTTCTGCCACCATCCTGTATCCATGATGCCATGACTATGGCCTGTTACTTATTTCCCAAACTGTGGAATAAGAGTTTGTGCACAGTTGTAAGTAGGAACAATTACAGTGCCTTCTGCTACCATATCTTATCCACTCAAGAACTGGCTTGTAGGATGTCCCTCACCTTGATATGCATTGAAATTTGTATGTCCAGGATCTTCTGCCACTGTTTCACATCCATCCTAGGACAAAAAATGATCCATTGCATGTTGTATAAAACCATAGAAAGTGTCACTAAAAGATTAGTAATAGTCATGAAAAATCAGTCTTCTGGATGCACTGGTAGTGCAATATTGTTACAATAAATCCAGATTGTCCTTGATTTCACCATAAAAGCAAGAAGTTTTGTATCAGGATGATACCATCCTGAATCAAAACTTCTTGTATTTACTGATGGCTAACACAGTACAACACTCTATTGATTTCACCATAGGCTTGTACTTCAGTACCACAAACATGTATTCACTAACCTATCAGCTATCCTTAGTATGGTCTGTTTTGACATTGGTGATCCTCGCAGGCTTATACCTACCATCAGACAGGCTGTAATAAATTACTGAACACTGAGCCAGGGGTTGTCTGAAAAGCTCTTCTAACCACCAGCAGTACACACAGTGCTTAGTGATGGTGGGACTGGGAGGGAAGCCTCAGGGTCATTTCTTGCACAGAGTGTGCAGGGCTGCCGCCCTGGGTGCAGAATGGCCAGTAGAAGAGGAGGGACACAAGCAGAAGGACATAACCGCTAGGGAGATGGTGACGTGCGGTGCAGCCAAATGGAGGAAGAAAGAAGATTACAAGCGCAATCACCTTCCTTGACTCCTCCTGGACTGCCTGCATCCGACGTGAAGTTATCATCACATCACCACCGCGTGATGACCACTGATGGCCTGTAGCGGTACTGCAGGCTGTCAGTGCGCAGCGCCTATGGAGGAGTCAGCTTTTCCGGCTCTCTTCGCCTGTGTGTTTTCCTGGTCCCTGCTTCCTCCTGGATGAGCGGCTGGTCACACTAGTAAGTAGGCAGATCTACTTGTGACCTGTGGCTGTGTGACTGTCCCTAAAGAGTAAGGGTTCGCGAGTCCGTGGTGGTGGGGGGAAAGGGGGTGCAATTTTTACACCCTCGCCTTGGTTGCAATTTAGCCTAGGAGCTGCCCTGGGAAGACTTGTCTTCCCCCCTTGTAAGGCACCCTTAACTACTGGAATAGTATTGCCCTACCAGAAAGTCATTTTAAAGTAATACTAAAGTGTACCTGAAAAAAGTTAGACACAATCACCTATGGAGAGGGGAGGCTCTGGGTTCCATTCCAGTGGTATGGATGTGCCTGTCTTTTGAAGCACTCAGGGACATGAGTGCTATGGAAGTGTATGAGGCAGTGCAAAAAAAAAAAGTTTGATACACACCAATGTAGAGGGAAGGCTCTAGATCCCAGAGTCCTCACTCAGTCCCCTCATTCCACAGCTGTCCCTTCAGTGAAGTTACATCATTGGGATTCCTCGGCAATCTTCTGACGTACAGGTGTATCTGTACTGTGAATGTGCAAGCCTGGACTCGCGCATGTGCAGACTGGATAGGCTTGTCTTTGGAAATACTCAGGGCCAGGAGTACTTCTAAAAACTGTCCAAGGAGGGCCGTGATGTATTTGACCAAGCTGGTTGGAGAACTTCACCGGGGCTCCAGAGGCGGAGAGAGCAATGGGAAAGCTCTATGGGATCCAAAGCCTTTCCTCTTCTTAGGTAAGAATCAAACTAATTTTTTTGCTACAAATTTCCTTTAAGTGAGCTGTGAAAGACACCTAAGTGCCGCCATGAATCATTCTGTAATACTAAATGAGATCATATATGTGCTATTTTGTGCAAATGTGGTCATTTATGCACATGAATAGGTGATAAATTAACACAAAACTTTTCTCATGGGTGCTTAAATCATGGGACAAAGTATATATTAGTACATGAAGGCTGTAAAGCCTAGAGGCAGCTTTATCTGCTAAATGTCTTTTCGTAATAAACAACCTGAAAATAACTACTGCTAGCTTGTAAACATGTGATATACTTAACAAACAAACAAATCAAACAATTCATTGCTGTTCATTGATGTGTGACTAGAACAATTAAATTAGGTGACAGACCTAGCACAAAAGTTACTCCAAGGTGTCAGAACTGATGGGAGCTAAGCTGTTTACTTACAACAAGTCAGTCTAGTGATCTGAAACATGGTTTCCAGTTGACTGCAGTGCAAATTACTTATGGCAAATTATGTTAAATCCTAGTCAGAACCTTCAAGATAGCGAAATCTTATTTCCTTTGGCTCACCAAAGCAAATCCCTATCTAAAGCCTCAGTTAAGAGTGTAGGACCTCCCACTGACAATGACTAACAAGCTAACAAGAATGAAAGCTCCATATAATTCAGTTAACCTCAGAGAGAAAAATGTGGTGCTAGACAGAGAGATGAGTGGTGCTAAGATAAATGGCATGTATATAATTCTTTATGCTAATAAATGATTTAGCTTGTAGTGTCACACAAACAAATGAGCAATGCCAAATGGAACACTCACAATCACTGATTTATACTGATGCACTTCCAGCAGGAAGGCCATAATAAGTGTAAGCACAATAAAGAAATCCAAAACATTTGATCGAAGCTCCCTGGTTAGTAGCAATTCCACCACCCGCTCCCTGTGGTCATTCGCTCACTGAGTCCATTGGGCCACTACTACAATGGTCTTATGCGCTTATGGGGCATTAAACAGGCTCCCCTCGCCACACAACCAATCCAAAGACAGTTCTCCAGATGATACATCTCTTCACATGCAACATGAATTAATCATTTTCTTAAAAGTAATAAAACAGTCCGTAGCACAAGTATGATCAAACGAAAAATGTATTCTGTTATTGCACTTACAAGGTTCCACGATAAAAACTCACGGGTTCTCCTCCGCACAGTCAGACCCCCCGGTCAGACCATCCAAGATGCCTCCTTCCCATGTGTATTCTGGCTGTGTATAATGCTGTCAGAGACTCCACCCACACGATTCCCACACAGGACCACTGTAACAGTGGTTACAGACTATCTTATGGACTCTCCAATCCCGCAGGAATTCTATATTTCGATAAGTGCCTTTCTGATTTCCGTGGAATTCCATGGAAATCTGAATTTCTGACTTTTGACTTTCGAATTATCAAATAAATAATATCCTGTTCTTGTGATAGTGGCCGCATAAGAACAACGCTTCTCATGATCTGTAAAAGGCTAAAAACAATTCATAATGACGTTGGGATTTAGTTCCGTTAAAGCGGACCCAAACCAAACATTTTTTACATAAAAAAGATTTAGTTGCACCACTCTGACACATACACAGATAAACACTTCTTCAAACCTATGATAATTTCAGTGCATGCTTTTCACCCTTCTCTTTTCATAACTAGGGTTATACTGGGGGCAGCCATTAGCAATTCTTCCATTGCCGGACACCATCTACTCCACCAGTTTGCCGGATTTTGGGCCGGCAATTTGAAAGGAAGGGAGGGGTTCCTCCAATAAATGTAAAATATTTTATATTTGTCATCATGCAGCTGAAAAAAGGCTGCTATTTATTATTATAATTTAGAAAATAGATTTTATTTCTGAAATCTGGTATTTTTAATTTGGGTCCACTTTAAGCCAAGTACACACATGCAAGAGTTGTCACCCATTGGGGACCCGAAAACGATCCTTCGGGCGACAGTTTGTGAAACTATACTGTACAGCCACATCCTTAGCCTTGAGGCTAGCAATGTGTTCTCTTGCTATGGAGGGTGGCGGAGGGACGACGTTCAGCAGACGACGGAGCGACTTCAATTGGTCAGCAGGGGTTGAAAAGAGTATTGTGATATGACAAGACGGATCCTCAACAATGCCCGAGCTACATTGATCTGCGGCCGTTGTACACACATAACGATTGTCGGCTGAAACGGTCGTTATTGGCCATTTCGGACAACATTTATGGCACGTGTTTATGTAGCTTTAGTCCCGTTCACAGTTCAGTTTTTAAGTCATTCAAAACAAACAACGAACTACTGATCAACCGATTATCAAAAATAGAAGTGAACTATTGAAAACTATTGAAAAGAACAATGGTGATGTAATGATCGGTGTCAGTAAGAAGAGAGAATCTGATTATGATTATTATGTGGGCTTAAATGCACGAGCCTAGTTCCACCAGCCCGCCCAGGGGGCTGGACCTGAAGTCAGCATGTGATTGGCTGGCTGAGGTCAGCTGATCGCCAGTTCAGTTGACCCGTCTTCTCAAGGAATAAATATCCTGCCGCCTCGCGCGCGTGCGCATGACCCTCTATCCTGCCGCCTCGCGCACGCCCGCACACCGAAGTCCGCTGGCTGAGTAGCGGGACCCGCCGCCATACTATCAGCCACGGCGGTGCCTGCCCTGCTCTGCGCCGGCGGCTCTGTATGAGATTCGGAAACCGCCGGCTGGGAAGCGGAGGCCGCCGCCATGCTGCACTGTGCGGCGGTGGCTCCGCTATTCTTCACAGGTGAGCTACGGTTTTCACTTTGGCCAAATCGTTTTGGCTGGCAATCGTTCATAATCAAGAGTGTGTACAAGAATTGGTAGATAATGAGCAATGCATCCATGAAGTGTGGATGCATAAAAAGAGAGAGAAGAGTTGAGATCCAGTAATTTAAAAGTTGCATACACCCCACATAATAGGGAAGTAGTAAGGAAGTATTTGTGCATAATTTGTGCATATTTGTGCTTAATTTTGTTGTTGATAGGTCTTGATTCTTCTGCATTCCTTTCTTAAGTTTTTCAATGTTACAGATTAATAATGTATTTATATGTAGAACAGAGACGCCAGCAGGATAAAAGTCAATAACATTTTTAAAATTGCTTGGAGGAAGTGGTGGGCTTGCCTCCCAAAAGCAGACATGAGATCCTGTCTTCATATAAATCAATACATTTATTATACGGTACCCCAAAAACAGTGCAACGCGTTTCGCAGGCCCAGCCCGCTTCATTAGGCAATAAAAGTGGGGACAAAACAGAATTTCGTCAATAGCAGGTGTAGCGCCTCAGTTGACTGAGGCGCTACACCTGCTATTAACGTTTCGGGCCAATACCCTTTGTCAAGCGCTCAATCATCTGGACACATTGATACACTCATATAGACCATAAAATCGAAACACACCCACTCAATCAATTGGGGGGCGGGCACAACCTTCTTACACCATATTAACTCTTTCTGCATATAGGACATGCCAAAATCATAGTAAGCACTTTAAACTGAAATCTACGTTAAGGCTGTTGAGTTTAGCCTCTCCCATTCCTATTTTAGGTTTGGGGATGACCATTATCTGCAAACCCTTGCAGTACCAATGGGGGCACCTTATGCGCTCACTGTGGCTAATATTGTCATGCCTGAATTTGAAGAACTACATTTTTTCGGTAGCGAGGCCTCCGGGAGTATCTGAGGGTTCTGCAGATTTATCGATGACCTGTTCTTTGGTTGGATAGGGTCAGAGGAGGAGCTTCGCCTGTTTTTTGATGAATTAAATGCGAAACATCCCACGTTAAAATATAAGATGGAATACAGTGGTGAAACATTGCATTTTCTCGACTTCGAGATTCAAATTAAGGACAACGGTTTTGAAACCGATCTGTATTGTAAAGATACCGATAAGAATGGTTTCTTATTGCCAAGCAGTTGCCATCCAAAACTGCTGATAAATGGGCTCCCTAAGAGTCAGTATATACTGTACGTATAAAAAGGATTACATCTAACAATGAGCTTTATTGGAAGCAGGCGAGACGCCTCACTCACTATTTTATCAAAAAAAACGGTATAGTCAGAAAAGATGTGAGGAATTGGCAGTGTAGGTGAGTGAGATGGATAGAGAGGCACTGAGAACGTATAGTGTACATGATGATAGTGACAATAATGTGAATTTAATCTCTACATTTTGCAGGGATTCCACAATTTTGTGGGATACTGTCCTGCAGTTTTAGCCGTTGGTGGAGTTGGATCTTACCCAGATCTGCCACACGCCCCTGAGATTTGTTGATCGCAAGTCAATTAACCACTTGCCGACCGCGCACTCATACCGCGCGTCGGCAAAGTGGCAGCTGCAGGACCAGCGACGCAGTACTGCGTCGCCAGCTGCAGGCTGATTAATTAGGAAGCAGCCGCTCGCGCGAGCGGCTGCTTCCTGTCAAATCACGGCGGGGGGCTCCGTGAATAGCCTGCGGGCCGCCGATGGCGGCTCGCAGGCTAAATGTAAACACAAGCGGAAATAATCCGCTTTGTTTACATTGTACGGCGCTGCTGCGCAGCAGCGCCGTAAGGCAGATCGGCGATCCCCGGCCAATCAGCGGCCGGGGATCGCCTCCATGTGACAGGGGACGTCCTGTCACTGGCTGCACAGGACGGATAGCGTCCTGTGCAGCCCCGATCACCGGGAGGGAGAGGTAGGAGAGGGAGGGGGAGAATGTCGCCGCGGAGGGGGGCTTTGAGGTGCCCCCCCCGCAACTAGCCTGCACGCAGGAGCGATCAGACCCCCCCTGCACATCATCCCCATAGGGGGGAAAAAAGGGGGGCGATCTGATCGCTCTGCGTGCCCTCTGATCTGTGCTGGGGGCTGCAGAGCCCACCCAGCACAGATCCCTTCAAACAGCGCTGGTCCTTAAGGGGGGGTAAAGGGTGGGTCCTCAAGTGGTTAAGGACCAATTAGTCAGAGCCGACATTGGGAGATCTAAGCCCTCCTGCCAATCATTTTTAGGCACTCCGAGGAAGGGGACTTTCCCTTGCCTTAGTTGCCAGCATTGCAACGGGTTTATTAAAGAGTCTAATGCGCAAAGCTCTCGATCGGTTAAACCGATACCGATCAGACATTTTGTGACTTGTGACTCCAGGGGCGTTGTTTACTTGATTAGATGCCCCTGTGGTTTGTCTTATGTGGGCCAGACCTCAAGGGACACCAAAACCAGGCTTAATGAACATAAAGGTAATATACGCCATCTCAAGTCCCTAAGAAAGAAAGGGGAGATGGAGGAGAAAAAGAGGGAATATCCTCTAGCAAGACATTTTGATGAGTACAGTGTGAGTCAGCTTCGTTGGCAGGTGCTGGAAGTGGTCCAACACCATGAAGGTAGAGATTTTCGAAATGCCTTGTTTAGACGAGAGACTTGGTGGATGGACAGGCTTGGTACGCAATCCCACAACGGCCTTAATGTGGATTTCAGTTTAAACTGCTTCCTATGATTTTGGCATGTCCTTTATGCAGAAAGGGTTACGGTAATATGTAAGAAGGTTGTGCCCACCCCCAATTGATGGAGTGGGTGTGTTTAGATTTTATGGTCTATTCTATATGAGTGTATCAATGTGTCCAGATGATTGAGCACTTGAAGCGCACTGGCCCGAAATGTTGTGCTTTTTGCGCTGCTGTATCACCGCTTCTAAATGAAAAATAAAAAGTGTTGAAAACTTCACCAAGAAGGGTCGAGTCCAGATGTGGATTGCATGTGTATGGACAGTATTTGATGGAAGGCTTCATGAACCTCCTACCTTTATCTGTGACTCCCTGTGACACATTGACTAAAGCTGAGGCCCGCAGACACCTTTTTGTGTTGTGTAGTGCAGCTCAATGTTAGTTAATGGTACAAGATTTTTGAATGTTTTCCTCATTACCTTTACGGATGTATTAAAGTTATACTGAGCTGTTAAGTGCTTGAGCTGAGCTAAGTGCTTCTTTGTTACATCCCTGCACAATAGTGGTAGTGGGCTGGAATTTAATGTATTAATTGCAAGACTCAGCATACTGCATATAGGTAGAGCTGGTGAACTGCTTCAGATTATTAGAACTGTATGACAGCATAGCTAACCATGCTGTGGATAGGCGGAAGAGAGTTTTTGGTATCCTGGATAGTGATCTAGGTGCAAGAATCAGTACAGGTAGTTAAAGGCAGTGTCCATCCTAATAGGTAGTTTTAGTAACTGAAAAGGTTAAAGAGAATGCGAGGCAGTGTGTAAAAAATGAAAAATAAACATACTAGTACTACCTGAGGCAGCTCATCTTCCGGATCCTGAAGTGCCTCTTCACGCTGCTCCCCATCACTCCGTTTGTCCGCCTGGTGAAGAAGAAGAAAACATTTCAAGAACGCCGTAGGGTCACGGCACATTCCCAAATACAGTGCATGAGTGGGCCTGAGCTTTGGGCATACTCAGTAGCTCCTCTCGTGCACTTTTTTTTCTATGCATGAATAGAGGGCGGGGGAAGAGGAGGTGAAGGGGTGTACCTGACTCCTGAGAGGGCGTTCTGCAGGAGTCACTCTTGGGAAAAGGACACCCCTTCTGCTACTCAAATGCCGACAATCTCCATGTCAGCAAATTCGGAGGGTGATGCAGTAGCCAGGGGGAACAACCAAAAATAAGGAAAGGACACAGAGCCATGTGATGATATCACTAACATGCCTCTGTGTCCAAATCCTTGCAGACATTCTGCCTTGGGTACACTTTAAAGGGAGTTAGCTTTGGGCACTAAGTTAGTGTTAGGGCCAGGCTAGGGTTTATTGGATAGCATTAGTTTTTAGTATTGAGCTGGATTAAGGATAATGAAAGTTAGGAGATAAGTTTGTGCTAGGGGTTGTTCAATCGATTAGGCTGGAGTTAGTATTGGGTGAACGGAAAGAGTGAGTGTTAGGCTTTTTGAAACAATCATGTAGTAGAGCAGGGTTAAGTTTAATGCTATCATGGGAATTGCTGTTACTAGGGTGTACAGTATTAGATAAGGGTTAGGCTACTTTTTGAGGTATCCAGGTCACAAATTAAATTTCAGAAATTGTACTGTACTAGTAGAGCCAATCTGTGCAGGTCTGCGGATCAGGTATGTCCACCTCCCGGCAAGCTGCACTGTACTTTGCTGTCTGTCTCTGGGTTCTGCCTGAGTGCTTATGGAGGAATGAAGATAATCAGGGCTCAGTGGGGCAGAGGTTCAGGGCATGGGCCCCAAACTTTTTGACTGAACAATGCCACT
The DNA here is from genome assembly GCF_040937935.1 of Hyperolius riggenbachi. Lineage (NCBI taxonomy): Eukaryota > Metazoa > Chordata > Amphibia > Anura > Hyperoliidae > Hyperolius > Hyperolius riggenbachi. The sequence continues at coordinate 157,338,535 of NC_090653.1, read as the reverse complement.
GGTGATGTAGCTGTATGCTTATTCCACATAACGAATGGAGTCTACTAGTTGATGGCAAAGATTAACAGGCAAGAAAACAACTTTGGCTTTTCCACCTTGTTTTTTTTTTTTTTGTAAGATGACGTTGGTGATGGAATCAAAGAATGTGCCTGCTAAGCCCCTGGACACCCACCAGCCCACTAGGCCATAGGCTCCCCCCCAAGGCTGCTTTGCTGATGATCTCGCTCTGCCACCAGACCCCATATTTACAGTATGCCTAGTCGTGGAAAAAAACAGACAGGGAGAACAGCCTTTGGAGGTTTCCTTTGTGTGACCTGGTGCTAATATTACCAACAATATTTATAGCAATGCGATCCTAATATTACCAACAGTATTTATAGCAATGATGTAGCAAGAGACCCTAGCCTGACTGGTTAGAACCACAATTGGAAGAGCTGATCTGCCTATCTGTTTTGTCCATATTTATGTGTCGCTATGTAATCTCACCTCAGTAGTTAGGCAGAATAAAAGGGGATAATTATTTTTTATTTATTGCTGTGATGTCTTAGCCAGAAACCCAAATCTGAGGGTGTGTGTTTGTTTTCATAAAGATAAAGCAAAGGTGAAAAATTAGTCAGCCTAATTAGGTTGTCTGATCCTTCAGCAAGTTGTAAATCATCACTGAGGGGTGTTAATCATTCGCCCGGAAGCTCCACCTACCGTTCACCTCGTTACAAAATGTTTTAGTTCTGATAGTACTAAATAAGTCAGTCAAAATAATAAAAACAAAACTATAAACACCAAGTTTTCAGAAACTGAAGAATACAATTATCTCAATGCGGTATAAAAAGAGTTATGAAATGCCTGAAACCTTTCAGTGGCTGGACATTGTAATGGTTAAAGGCTCTGCCCCGACACACATGACCAGGGTTCTCGGCTCTTCCGGTTCAGTAAGCCAGCACCTATTCAGTAAGGAGTCCATGAGCAAGAATCCCTAACACTGCTACTGCCTACTGAGCGTGCCCTAGTGGCTGCAGCTTAAATGCTTTAAATCCGCCAGGAGAAAACCACAATATAAATGTTATTTGTCTTGTCTTTCAAAAATTTGAATATTTCTTGTCAGCAGAAACATTTTTAATAATAATAATAATAACACCCAGATTAAATAGCATATGGTTCTCATTGAATATACATTTATGATTAGGTCTGTTGGTTACCTGAGCGAGTACTTTCCTGCTGTACATCCACCTTTCTCTTCGTTAAAGTCTGTAATATTAAATAATATGAAGCAATAGCATGTGGGAAAATTCCACAAAGGAAGAAAGTGAAAGAATGGAGTAAAATGACAGCAGCCTGTAAATAACCATAGTTTTTCATTATAAATGCAGCACTCCCTCCAACTAGGCCTCAGCAAAGGATTTTATTCACTCTTCATGAAATCAGATATTTAACACCTCATCACGGTAGTAGTGACAGATTTCCAGACAAAATCTGAAACCCAAGAGACCACAAAATTCTAAAATATATGTATTTTGTTTTTATAAATCATACTAAATGATGCATTTATTAAACTGTGACAGATCCTGTTTTAAGTATTCACTGGACACCTCAAAGGTTTACAAAAGAGGAATGAAAGTTCTGAAAGTCAATAACCTGCTGCTGCCCATTTCCCCTAACAGAATACAATAGCGAATCAGGAAATGCTGTAGGTGACAAACACACTGTGACATTGCTAGGCAATAAAACAGACAACTGTGAAATGCAACAAAGTACTTCAAAAGCCAAAGAGGGGAATTGGAGAAACTACAGAAATGGGAGCATTCCATATTAATTAACATATTGTACTAGCTATGTGTGAGCTGAGAGTGGCTTTGCACTAAGTAAAGAAGCCCCTATATGCTCCAGTCTCATGAAAGGGCTGGCTGTAAATGGCTACAGACCATTGAATAAGTTCTGATAGAGGCTTTTATTGAACTTTGTTTTAGTTTCACTGTGAGAACTGCTGGGCCATTAGCTTGTCAAAGGGTTTTATTGCCCTCATCAACTAAAACAATGGAAAATGTTCAATGAACTATCTGCACTTGTGTTACTGTTCCAGCCAATGCTGGGTTCCATCCATTGAACTTGTTCACATCTCATCAGGTATAAAGAAGGAGGGCTTTTTTAGACTATGCAGGTTGTATTGTGCAATAATGCAATTCATTAGCGCAGAATGAACGCACTGCCCATACAACTGTATGGGCATAGTTTGCATTGTAACAGATAGCAATAACCTAACTTGCTGTCTCTACAGAGCGTTTCTGGGTAATGTCTTCAAAAATGTATCCATTCCATTGCAACTCACCAAGCTATGGAATAAAGCAGGAATTTTAATACGCATAGTGTACATTGCATGCACCATATCATGTGTGCGTTATGCAACAAGTTACATGTTTAGAAATACCCTGAGATGCCTTTAGTAAATCAGGTTGTCTGCTAATTGGCTACTGCTATGTGTATGTAGAATTACCTTCACCTGCCCGTCTCACACTTATAGTCAATGGCAATCAAGGCAAACATTGAAACCTGTTGCTATCTCCCCGGTGGAGAGATTTACCCTGAGTCCTGTGAGGAAAGCAGAAAAGTTATGCTGGGTACACACCATGCGTTTTCCCGCTCGATCCGCGGGTCGATCAGGATCGATTCTATTATTTGTGTCGTGCTCGATTAGGGTTTCATTTGTTCCTGCCGTCGATTTGCATGTTAAGTATGCAAAATCGACAGCAGGATTGTTCGAAACCCGAATCGAGCACGTCAGAAATAATCAAATCGATCCCGATCGAACCGCGGATCGAGCGGGAAAACACATGGTGTGTACCCAGCATCACTCTTCAAGCAAACCCAAGTTATACTTTCTAAATATATCCCTACATGTAGAAAGTGAGGACCACACCCATGAAGGTGTAGGTGTTGGAGAAACCAGGAGGCATCATTTTAGACTTTGCTTGCAGCACCACCGACTGGATTGTTGTGGTATTGTAGCTACTCCTAGTAAGTAGAATTTGGTGAATTGTACAAAGGCAACATTTACTGCACTATTGATTCCATAGCTTGGTGAGGAAGCAATAAAATATATCTAAATTAAATTGTCTTCATAACAGTGGAATTATTTTGAAAAACAAGAACAAAAACTCTTATGAGGAATCTCTACCCTTCCGTCTCTTGTTCCCCACCCCACACAGAATCTGCCAATCTAGGCTATGTGCACCAAATTCTAATGCATGGAGTCCACCCTACCCTGGGGATCCACACAAATGAAATCTGCTGGTTCACACAGGCTTCTGTGGGACAGCTGGTGCAGCTCGTTTAGCCACAGCTAAATGCTCTTCTGCTACCAGCTCATGGCATTTTGTTGTGGCATTGTGTTTTGAGTCTTTAGGGAGACAAGGAAGCGCAAGACTTAGCCAACGCTGGACACTACAGGTACTGTCCAAGATGAGAGGACGGATCTACCATGGCGTTTGCACGAACAATGCAAAAAACTATTACTGTCATTTAAAAAAAACACTTCTATTCATTTGAATGGAATGGCGGATCAACCACCATTCCATTCAAATGGATGGAAGCGTTTTTTAAATGACAATGATAGATTTTTGAATCATTTACATAAATGCCCCTCTTACATAATGTGAACTCCTTCTGCCCCTATATTAATATATGCTTGTAGATTTCCATCAATTCTCATCACTGGCGGATGCATATTGAGTCCATCTGTAATGCCCCAAAGCAGCTGGATTAAATTCCTAGTTTACAGTACTACAGTGAAAATTCCAGTTACCCCGAAGACCACTTAATCTACTTCATGGTCAAGGTGGCTAATTTTATTAGCTCCTAGTGACACTTCTGTACAGAACTTGGTTGCTTGGTTGCTAATGCAGATTTGATCACCTGAATTAGGATATTCAGAAGATGGGGATCATCTGCAATAAATAGAGTCAGTGCCTGGTGACTGAACATCTCTGAGAATTAGTAAAGAGATGTTTGGACTTTTTATCATCTCTTACATGTTTTGTGAACCAAAAGTTCCTCTTCCTCACTGAAGTCATGGCAGCAAATTAGGCTTGCTCAGTGAGGGTCTCCTTTGTTATACAATAATGGGACAGAGGTCCATTTATGCTGTGTCATTAAAGGGGCACTACAGCGAAAAACTGTAAAATTTAAAATATGTGCAAACATATACAAATAAGAAGTACATTTTTTCAAGAGTAAAATGAGCCATAAACTACTTGTCTCCTATGTTGCTGTCACTTACAGTAGGTAGTAGAAATCTGATAGAAGTGACAGTTTTGGACTAGTCCATCTCTTTATAGGGGATTCTTAGGGATATATTTGTTTTCAAAAGCACTTAGTGAATGGTAGTTGCTCTGTTCAACTGCCAAAAAAACTGGTCAGCATCATTGTTTAAATCCTTTTTATGGAATATCTTTATAAAGAATAAAAGCCTTGCTGAGAATCCCCCATGAAGAGATGGACATGTCCAAAACCTGTCACTTCTGTCAGATTTCTACTGTCTACTGTAAGTGACAGCATTATAGGAGAAAAGTAATTTATGGCTCATTTTACTCTGGAAAAAAATGTACTTCTTATTTGCATATGTTTGCACATATTTTAAATTTTACAGTTTTTCGCTGTAGTGCCCCTTTAATGTCAAATGCGTGGTTTTCCAGCAGCAAGGATTTCTTGCATCAGTTGGTGTAGTCTAGTTATAGCAGTAGAAAATTTAACATTTGTAACATTTCATTGGTAAACAGGCCATTTTTTTAAGCCAAGACAGTTCTAATTTTATTTTATATGCACAATTTACCACTATATATACCAGCTAGATATAAACCAATTATATTGTAAAACAAGAATAGCCAATCAGCGTCTAGAAGCACATAGCCAGATCTGATGGATGATTGTAAATGGAAGTCAAATGACTATAGCTCAGCAAATCTTACTGGGTAAGCCATATCTAGTGGCTAGTGTACTGGTTAAGGGCTCTGCCTTCAACATGGGAGACCAGGGTTGGAATCCTGTGGGGCTCTGCATGCCTCTGTTGGTCTACAATTCAGTTGCAGCCTATGAGCGCTGTCATTTGTTTGATGTCTGTTTGAGAGGGTTCGAATCCTGGCTAGGGTCAGTACCTATTCAGTAAGGAGTCCTTGGGCAAGACTTCCTAACACTGCAGGGTGGCCCCTTGAGCACGCCCTTAGTGGCTGCAGCTCTTAAGCGCTTTGGGTCCAACAGGAGAAAAGCGTAATACAAATGTTAGGATTATTATTATTTACATTGTATAAGCACATTTTTAGCAACCTATTCCATGATAGATACATACTGTGCTATATACATCATTTGGAAGCTTGGAAGTCCTGTCAGACAAGCTTGAATGTACCCATTAATTTGTACTGTATGTGGCACAACTACAGAAGTCACACCCATCTGACATCAAGCTAAGACGTCATACACATGGATATTAGATGGTTACAAATGAAGTGCAATTTACTACAATTAATTACCAAAGTAGTTAAGGGCTCTCAAACCGATTCCATTGTGACCTCATTGGGACTGGGAGTTACATATCAAACCCAAACATGCTCTGAGGACAAGGAACAATTTCTGATGTCACACACATTCTCTTCAGCCTAGTAAAGCAACATGAGAAGCACTCAGAATAGCTACTGATGCCACCACATCATCCCAATGACTGGTGTGAATGCACAATGTGTACCCCTAAAATAATGTTATTGTGAATTATTACTGACAGGTTGGCTTTTTTCTGGTGTCTCAACTTCAATACAGCATATCACCATTCTGAGCCCACCTCACTAAAAATCATATTGAGCCCCAGCATCAAAGCTCACCACACAGTTTGAAAATAGCTAGTTTATTGTACCTTTTCAGGAAATGCACCCTCCGCTGCTGTTTATGCACTTATTTAATATTTAGACTGCTGGCCATGTGTAGAGTGGTTTTAGTTATCACTTTAAATCCTAGAAAGGCATTCTAAGTGGTATTTTTTAGGTATTTTTATGAGCAGCTGTGAGGAATGGGTTAAATTCAGAAACATAAACCAACATAACAGAGTCCAACAAACGTTACCTAAGCAATACCAAAAACTAATAACATAAAAGTAGTGATACAAGGCCCTGTGGAGCTTTGAACAACCGCTCAGTGTGCAGTTAATGGAGTCTTAAGCCTAATTTAAAACATAAAAAATAAACCTTGCACATGTTTCATCATTTTGTATCCAATGGCTAACAACTGCTTAATGTGGCACAAACAGAGACTTATAATGTAGGGTGTGTGCTGTCTATTACTGCAACCCTCCACATCTGTGCAGAATAACTGCTTGAGATAAAGAACAGCTTATCCATAGGGAATGAGCGTTACACTGCTGCCTGGTGTGCAGACCCTACAAATCTCATGTCATTACTTCGGCAATCATAATTTATTTACGACAAGCCAACATATTTTGCAAAGTAACGTGCCAGAACAATGCCATAATGCTGTTCTAAACACAGTGAAGTGAAATACCTTTCAATTTTGTTTAAAAAAAAAGAAAGAAAAAGAAATACTGTATGTGGATTCGAGCAGTCGGTAGAACATAAAATGGAAGCAGGAAAAAAGGGCGCTGGCAGCTAGTGGACGAAAAGGGCGCCACCATAGACTTGAATGCATTTATATTAAAACGGCGCCCGAAGCAGAAAAAAGGTAGGCCAATAAATATTGTTAAAAACATTAGAACATTAAAGTTTTTGAAGTACAGTATGTTATAGTTTTAGAAGTTTTCAACGTTATAGTTTTTGTCATATTTTTTTGTATGTACAGATTTTACGTTATCAAATATGTTATCGTTTCTATGGCCCATATGCAATTCACTTTTTCACCTAAGTTTTCTCCTAGGTGATAATTTTAAACTTATCAATAAAGTACCTTTTAAGCCACCAGAAATACTCAAAATAATTTTTAAAAGTACTTTTTCACCTACTTTTTGGTACTTTATTAGTTGAAAAGTGCTAGGAAGTTATTTTAAATTTAAAATGAAAAATTATCTCCTAGGAGAGAACTCAGGTGAAAAAGTGAATTGCATATGGGCCTATGTGTGTAAGGGTGTTTGTGCAGGGGGGGGGGGGGGGTGCTTAGGGTTTGTCACCACCAGGGGTGATGGTTAGGGTTAGGCACCACCTGGGGGGCAGTTAGGGTTAGGCATCACTGGGGGGGTTGTTAGTGTTAGGCACCACAAGGTAAGTGGTTAGGTTTAGGCACCACCAAAGGAGGGTTCTGTGTGAGAGTAGGGTTAGGTTAAGCTGTATTGTTGAATTACGTAACGATTTTTAACATTAATATCTTTTTGTTTTCATCTCCCGTCTGTTTTAAAACGGTATTTATTGTTAACCAATTTCATCAATGATGTTTATAGTTTTTGAGATTTCGTTATCCATTGGCACCAATTTGTTATTTATTCAGGCCCTTTTTTTCCTGGTGTTCTTTTTTCATGTACCCCTTAAAATTGTGCAGTACTTCATTAGCAATCAATTACAAATCAGCCATTATCAGACAGAGAACAGTAAAGCTAGTTTCACAACGGGGCTTTGCGTTTCATCCCCTATAAAAAAAGGAATCACAAGAAACGGAAAGGAAAAGTTACATCACACAGTTCTGCACAAAATGCCTTGCTTTATTCCAACGGATTTCACCTCACTGCTAATGCGTTGATGTAAATGGACCGTTACAATATAATGGCATTTGCCATGTGACCATATTCGAAGCAACACAATGGCCCATGTGCAATTAAGTTTTCATCCTGAGTTTTTTCCTAGGTGATATTTTCACAATGCGGCCTATATGCATGTCACTTTTTATCCTAAGTTTTCTCCTAGGAGATAATTTTCCATCTTCTGTTTAATCACACTTTTTATCACTCTGCAATTGAAAACCTCTAAAAAGTTGGTGAAAAAGTACTGTCAAAATTATACTTTGTTTGCTGGTGGCTTAAAAGGTGTATGAAAATATCACCTAGGAGAAAAAGAGAATTGCACATGGCCCCTTGTCATAAAATGCCCTTTAAACCACCAGCAAGCAAGAAAATACTCAGAATCATTTTGATAGTACTTTTCCACCAACTTTTATGTACTTTTTCAATTATAAAACGCTTAAAAGTTATTTTAAAGGGAATCTGAAGTGAAAATAAACTTATGATATAATGAATTGTATGTGTAGTACAGCTAAGAAATAGAGCATTAATAGCAAAGATATGAGTCTCATATTGTTTCCAGTACAGGAAGAGTTTAGAAACATCAGTTCTTATCTATGCAAAAGAGTTTCTCTGAGCTCTCCGACCCTTGGGTCGGCTACAATGCTGTTTTTTGAAGCACTTATCTTAACCTGTCTTTCAATGTTTCTTGTTTGTTTAAGATTTTACTGCAAGAAAGTTCAAAGGGTCATTAGCTCTGCTCTCTTTCATAGTTTAAAATACAGAGTGTAGTGTGTAAACTGCAAATATAAGAGAATGATACAATGTTATAAAATAAAGTTATGTAACTGAAAATAAAAATATGAGGTTATTTTCTTTGCTACTAATGTTCTATGATTTATCCATACTACACATACAATTCATTATATCATACTTTTTTTTCACTTCAGTGTCCCTTTAACCAGTTCGGCCTATCTGGACGAGCTTCCTCGTCCAGATAGGCACTGCTGCTCCCGCCGCCCGCCGCTAGCCCCCCCGATCAGTGAATGGGAATATAAATCCCATTCACCGATCTAACTCACCCGCAGAAATACCGACACTTTCTATCCAGAGAGCGCGGTATTTCTGCCCCCAGGAAACTTCTCCTCTGCTTTTTAGTTCCTGGATGCAAGATCGTTCGCATCCAGGACTTTTTTCACTGTGGCCATCTTGTGGCCAAATAGTAAACTGCACCCACATACATTTTTAATTAAACAATTATATTATTTTACATTTAAAATAAGCAGTTTCCTTCCCACACCATAAATTACCCACATACATTTTTTATAAAAAAAAAATAAAAAAATACAATAAAAAAAACAACATAAATAGTTACCCAAGGGTCTGTACTTTTTAAATATGCATGTCAAGAGAGTATGTTATTATATTATTTAAAATTATAAGCTTATAAATAGTGATGGACGCAAATTGAAAAAATGCACCTTTATTTCTAAATGAAATATCGGTACCATAAATAGTGATAGGGACATTGTTTAAACGGTGTAATAACCGGGAGAGATGGGCAAATAAAATACATGAGTTTTAATTACGGTAGCGTATATTAATTTCAAACTATAATGGCCAAAAACTGAGAAATAATTAATTTTTTTCATTTCTTTCTTAATCTTCCTGTTTAAATGGATTTAGAAAAAAATAATTCTTAGCAAAATGTACTACCCAAAGAAAGCCTAATTAGATATAGATCAATTTATTGTGATAAGTAGCAATAAAGTTATAGGCGAATGAATGGGAGGTGAACGTTGCTCGGATGCATGAGATTTTCGGCACTGCGGTGCTGAACCGGTCAAAGACAATATTAAAATGATCTTTTAGGCGATAACTCAGAGTCATCAGAAAAAGTTTATTGCATATGGGCCATCATGTCATGTGAATGTAGCCTTACTCTCACGGATGAGTGCCCATGGATGGTACAATCCTGATCGTACAATCTTACTAAATCTATGAAGCGGAAGGGTAATCTGGATGAATATATTTTGAAAAGGTACTTTATGTAGTTCCTCACAGGGATAAGCTATTGAGCTGGAATTTTCTCCAAAGTCATTCTTACACTGAAATTTACATTTTTGCTCAATGCCAAATTGTCACAAGATATACAGTACATTCTCCTATACATGAGAATATTCTTTAACCACTTTACCTCCACACGTACGAATTTCTCCGTCCCTTTTTCCATCCTTTCACCCCCAGGGACGTAGAAATCCGTACTTTCCGCGCTCCCGCCGCTGCCCGCGCTCCCGCTCACTCTAGCGCGCACTCCCGCTGGTAAACACGCCACCGCCCGCTCGCCCGGAGATCAATGAACGGAAAAATCCATTCCGTTGATCTAAGCCCCGCAATGATCCGCTGCTTCTCTGATAAGCAGCGCGATCATTGTGAAAAAAAACCCTTTCTCAGCCTCCTAGTCATTCCTGCAAGCGTCCGGAAGGACGCTTGCAGGTCGCATTAAACAAAAAGTTACTGTTGCCATCTTGTGGCCAAATAGTAAAACTACACCCAAAGCCTTTTTTACATACAAATAAATTAGTTTTACACAAATAATTAACTCCTTACCTCCCACACTCCCCAATTTTTTTTTTGTAATAAAAAAAAAAATTACAATTAAAAAAAATACATAAATAGTTACCTTAGAGACTGAACTTTTTAAATATTTATGTCAAGAGGGTATAACACTGTTACTTTATAAACTATGGGCTTGTAATTAGGGATGGACGCAAAACTGAAAAAAATGCACCTTTATTTCCAATTAAAATATTGGCGCCAAACATTGTGATAGGGACATAATTTAAACGGTTTTATAACTGGGACAAATGGGCAAATACATTTCATGGGTTTTAATTACAGTAGCATGCATTATTTAAAAACTATAAAGGCCGAAAACTGAAAAAAAATAATTTTTTTCCCACATTTTTTCCTATTTTCCCATTAAAACACATTTAGAATAAAATAATTCTTGGCATAATGTCCCACCTAAAGAAAGCCTAATTGGTGGCGAAAAAAACAAGATATAGTTCATTTCAGTGCTGAAAGGTGAAAATTGCTCTGGCGGTCAAGGGGTAAAACCACTTGGGAAGGGTTTTTTTTTTCATGCCAATTGACTTAAATGCATTCTGCAAAAATGTGTTTTTATCATGGCCATATTTTTTGTGTTTATTCTCATTTGTACTAAAATTACTTATCTTGTGCCTTTTGAATTTAATAAAGTTGGTGAAGTTGTGTTTTTTTTCATGCCCATATTTCTACATGTATTCTTATATGTGTGAAAAAATGTATTTTGCCATGGACAAATGTTTTTGTGAATATTGTTATCTGTGCAAAAATGTCAAATTTTCATGAATGTTAGGGCACACAGAAAATAACCATATTTTCTGATCACTAGTCCTTCATATTACATAGATGTGGTGAGATTCTACACTCAAGATTGAATCATTAATAATTATGGTTTGCCAAACACTCTGCTTATTTTTGAAGTGTTTGCCAAACACTCAGGTCAAGGAACCTCAATTTCTTCAGGATGGATGGTGTGTCAATCTGAATCTGTTTGAATCATGATTGTATCATTGATGAGAACCGATAAAGCAGAGCAAATTGATTTGCATGTTCTAAAGTCCAACCTGAACTTGTAGGTGAACCAATCTACTCCATCAAATTAACTGGTAAAGAAATCCATAAAGATCCTTCACAAGATCATTTCTTAATTAAATAGCTGGTCAGTGGGCAAATCAGGGAACTTATGGAAAGTCCACTTATAAGTGGCTGATGACCAATAACATTGTTATATGATAAGTGCAACTAAACACAAATAAATCCCAGTAGCAGAATCTTTACACAGCAAAATGCAATAAACACCTCCTACCATTTTCATGGGGGTTTCTCTCTCCCAAACCATGTTGTGTTCATAAGCTGTTTTAAAGCAGGAAAATCTGCTCACTCTGTTAGTTTTGAAGAATTCATTGAGTCTTCCAAGTACTGCAGTGCGAACAGGAAAGACTCCAGCTCCCAGAATTCTTTGTGGTCAATAATTGAAGAAATAAGCTTAAACATATTCATTCATACACAGATTCTGAAAGCAAACCTGTGAGTTTTTTGTATGAAAAAGTTAAATACTAACCTTAGAACCTCCAGAGGATTCCCACATTCTTCTCCAGACCCCTCCTGGACCCCCTGGAACTTTGCTCCCGTACGTGAACATGTGCGGCTGCACTGCCCCTGTGCAGTTGCAGGGAAGTGATGGGGCTTCAATGGAAAAAAAGAACCACAATCGGATCCATGTTACTGCGCAGACATAAGCACAAATGATTGTTCATGATTATTTTCAGTGGAAATCTACTGTCCCCATTGCTGTCCTATTACACTGTTTATTGATGTAGCTTGACAGATCATTAAATGATGAACAACAAATGAGTGCTATTGTTTTCTTTTGTTCCTTATGCCACAGGGTGCGCTTGCTTGTCTGCTGCTCATCCTCCTTTTTTCCATAGGACAGAACAGGCTGCTTGGCTGTACAACACTTGTTTCAAAATCTGTCATCCAAAATGATCACCAGCTTTTGTTCTGGATATCGTAGGGACTGAGCAATGTCCTGCTTTGCTTGCTGGGGCGGTGTATACTTTCACTGCAAGAAACTACTGCTGCCCACCAGCAGGTGTCCCTCTGCTGACTCCAGAACTGAGTGCTGATTGCTGTTTTACCTGCGGGTGGTATTCAAGATGAATACAGAGGCGCCCAAAGGATAAAATTCACATATATCCAGGCACATCGCCTCTGGTTAGGACATTAAATAAGTTATCAAGGAAAGGGAGGTGCTGAAGGGGGTGTGGCCAGAAAATTAGCAAAAATCAGTAACCCTTTGCACACTCGCATGCAAATGTTCAAACAAATGCATTCACAAATTCACTCATCCAGGCACCACTGTTATCCCTACAGCTAAGTTAAAAGCCGGGGTCTTAGTTCACAGAAGAACGCTGGCCCTATGCATGTTACATGGCCAGCGTTAGGACACCTACGTTTACCTGGGTACTTCTGTGCAGTGTAGGTGACTAAGCATAAGAATGCATTCTTCTGTGAACTAAGACCCCGGCTTTTAACTTAGCTGTAGGGATAACAGTGGTGCCTGGATGAGTGAGTTTGTGAACGCATTTGTTTGAACATTTGCATTTGAGTTTGTGAAGGGTTACTGATTTTTGCTAATTTTCTGGCCACACCTCCCTTTCCTTGATAACTTATTTAATGTCCTAACTAGAGGCGATGTGCCTGGATATATGTGTTTTTTTTCTTGTTACTGCCCCCCTGTGGCCAGGGTTTTAATTCAGTGCACTCCCTCCTTCCCCTGTGTCAGCATGCAGACAGCTTATGCTGGTGTATGTGCATGGTGCGTATGGACACATAAAGTTAGCTCCCTTGTGCGATTGGTATGATGCGCTTTCTGTCCCAGGAGAGGACGTCAGGATGTGTGCTCCTAATCCCTAGATAGGTTTGATGCAATGGATGTTTGCATGTCTGCACTATGCATGTTACAGGGCCAGCATTAGGACACCTACGTTTACCTGGGTACTTCTGCGCAGTGTAGGTGACTAAGCATAAGAATGCATTCTTCTGTGAACTAAAACCCCGGCTTTTAACTTAGCTGTAGGGATAACAGTGGTGCCTGGATGAGTGAATTTGTGTATGCATTTGTTTGAACATTTGCATGCGAGTGTGTGAAGGGTTACTGATTTTTGCAAAGGATAAAAATAACATACATTAAAATCTTAAAATGGGGGGTACCACATGACTTACCTCCCCAATGATGACAGATTGCAATTTGTTCAAAATAAAGCAATTTATTCTTACTCCAAAAACACACTTTGCAACAAGTTTCACGGGTCTACAGTCCACTTCCTCAGGCAACATAAAAAGGAGTAACTGTAATAAAAACATATAAACCAATGTATAAAAAACATAAAAATGTTCACGTGAATCATATTTTAATAATCTGAGCACATATATAATCCTAGGATTGGATTGAGGTATACAGGGAGTTCAGAATTATTAGGCAAATGAGTATTTTGACCACATCATCCTCTTTATGCATGTTGTCTTACTCCAAGCTGTATAGGCTCGAAAGCCTACTACCAATTAAGCATATTAGGTGATGTGCATCTGTAATGAGAAGGGGTGTGGTCTAATGACATCAACACCCTATATCAGGTGTGCATAATTATTAGGCAACTTCATTTCCTTTGGCAAAATGGGTCAAAAGAAGGACTTGACAGGCTCAGAAAAGTCAAAAATAGTGAGATATCTTGCAAAGGGATGCAGCACTCTTAAAATTGCAAAGCTTCTGAAGCGTGATCATCGAACAATCAAGCGTTTCATTCAAAATAGTCAACAGGGTCGCAAGAAGCGTGTGGAAAAACCAAGGCGCAAAATAACTGCCCATGAATTGAGAAAAGTCAAGCGTGCAGCTGCCAAGATGCAACTTGCCACCAGTTTGGCCATATTTCAGAGCTGCAACATCACTGGAGTGCCAAAAGCACAACGTGTGCAATACTCAGAGACATGGCCAAGGTAAGAAAGGCTGAAAGATGACCACCACTGAACAAGACACACAAGCTTAAACGTCAAGACTGGGCCAAGAAATATCTCAAGACTGATTTTCTAAGGTTTTATGGACTGATGAAATGAGAGTAAGTCTTGATGGGCCAGATCGATGGGCCCGTGGCTGGATTGGTAAAGGGCAGAGAGCTCCAGTCCGACTCAGACGCCAGCAGGGTGGAGGTGGAGTACTGGTTTGGGCTGGTATCATCAAAGATGAGCTTGTGGGGCCTTTTCGGGTTGAGGATGGAGTCAAGCTCACTTCCCAGTCCTACTGCCAGTTTCTGGAAGACACCTTCTTCAAGCAGTGGTACAGGAAGAAGTCTGCATCCTTCAAGAAAAACATGATTTTCATGCAGGACAATGCTCCATCACACGCGTCCAAGTACTCCACAGTGTGGCTGGCAAGAAAGGGTATAAAAGAAGAAAAACGAATGACATGGCCTCCTTGTTCACCTGATCTGAACCCCATTGAGAACCTGTGGTCCATCATAAAATGTGAGATTTACAAGGAGGGAAAACAGTACACCTCTCTGAACAGTGTCTGGGAGGCTGTGTTAGCTGCTGCTTGCAATGTTGATGGTGATCAGATCAAAACACTGACAGAATCCATGGATGTCAGGCTTTTGAGTGTCCTTGCAAAGAAAGGTGGCTATATTGGTCACTGATTTGTTTTTGTTTTGTTTTTGAATGTCAGAAATGTATATTTGTGAATGTTGAGATGTTATATTGGTTTCATTGGTAAAAATAAATAATTGAAATGGCTATATATTTGTTTTTTGTTAAGTTTCTGTGAGAATCCGCTCAGCTGCCTGCGCAGGCAGGCAGCCTTTTGACCATTGTTTAGGTTTGCTTGCTGCAGGACTCTGGAAAGGAGACCTTCTGTCAGTTGTGCATCTTGTGTTGCTGAGGGATTTGCATACATTAGTCATGCAAATCCGTTACCTGCCTTCTTTTGATGACTGGCACTATAAAAGCATTCTGCTCCCAGAATGCTTTGCTGGACATTTCCCTTCCATGGTCTGCTCCTGATGGACACTGCTGGAGTGTCAGCCATGGCTATCTAGTATAGTTAATTCCTGGGGGGTGCTTTAGGCTCCCCTTCTAGTCCAGTCAGGTTGTATTATCTGTTTTGCCTGTTCCGTCTGTCTTGTGTTTGGATCGTACAAGCCCTAGCGTTAGCGGCTGTGGATCCTTCTGATTGAGTCTGGAGTGTAGGTTGGAACAGCGGTTGTTTCTGCCTACCTCATCTGTTCTGTCTGCCGTGTGTTTGGATCGCACTCGCCCTAGCGCTAGTGCTGGGGATCCTTCTGTTCTGTCTCCTGGGATTGCGCTAGCCACTTTTCGCTAGCGCTGGGGATCCTTCTGTTCTGTCTTCTGGGATCGCGCTAGCCACTTTTCGCTAGCGCTGGGGATCCTTCTGTTCTGTGTTCTGGGATCGCGCTAGCCACTTTTCGCTAGCGCTGGGGATCCTTCTGTTCTGCTACTCTGTCTCTTGGGATCGCGCTAGCTACTTTTCGCTAGCGCTGGGGATCCTTCTGTTCTGTCTTCTGGGATCGCGCTAGCCACTTTTCGCTAGCGCTGGGGATCCTTCTGTCGCTTGTCCCTGTTTTCGTGTGTCTGTCTTGTCTGCTGCGCTTGCTGGAGGCTCGGTGAGGTAACCGTTAAGCAAGCGCTCGCGTCCTCTGTTTCATGTTTGTCTGTTAATGGTTAGTTAGGCATGCTTGTCTCTATTGTGCTTATCACGTGGAGACCGCGCATAACCGCGTGCACTGTTGCGAATGAGTGCGGTGTTCGCGGTCAGCTGGCGTTTGTTATTTTCCATATTTCCTTATTGTATTATTTGCTGTGCCTTTGCTACTCTCGTGCTCCGCCTTGCTGTACCTTGTGTCACGTCTGGCGATCGCACCTCTCGCGATCGCGTTCCTGCTTCTTATCTGCTGTGGTGTGTGCACAGTCGCGGGTTGGCGACTAATTTTATGCACACACACACAATCTGTCTCTGAGCTCACTCTCAATTGCTTCTCTTGCGATTGCATTTCTTCCCTTCGTACAATTCCTGTCTGGCGTGTGTGGTAGGGCAGAGGAGCTGTTCCTCTGCACTCCACAGCTCCACCTGCCGACAGGAATTTCCCTCTGCAGGTGCATAGCACCTAGCCTGGGTGTCCTCAATTATACGCTTGTGGAGGAAATCCGCCGCGTCAGCGCACGTCTGGTGCGCTGACCACGGAGACGATTCCGCAATCGTTACAGAATGTCCAGCCAAACCAAAATTCCCAGGGCAGAGGGAACCTTCGATTTGTTTCAGATGTCATTGCCTGAGGCAAAGGCATATGTGGATCCTATTATAGGTAGGATCGCACACTACATTAAAGCAGTTAAAAAGTCTGTCCTCGTTCCTGACCCCAACCCATATCGAGATTACCTAGATACTGGGTTGTTTGAACCGCCATTTGCCTCATGGGAGATTGGGGCCTTGTTGGAAGAGTTTGATTTTGATTGGAAAGCCTTTTGCGATTTTTATATCGCAAAGAGCGCGGATGACCTGAATGATTGTCTCTACTCTATGTACCTTTTGATCGATTCTGATGAATGTGATGAGTGTGATGTGGATCTGGTGATTTATGTGTGGCAGACTATTTTGGACGAATTGCACACACACCAACCAATTATTTCCAATAAAGAGACACCATTGTCACATGATTATTCCTGTCTTTCTGGGGTAAAGCAAGTGAGTTTGGACACTGTGCGACCTGAAATGAATGGGTGTGCCTCGACTGTGGACACCTGCGTGAATTCTGATGGAGTTTCTCCCGTTTGTTTAGAGGTTAAATCTGTGCGATCTGATGCCGGTTTCTCAGATGTTCCTGTCGATTGTGATCGGCGTGAGTGTGTCAGGTTTGTCAATGATTTGTGTGATCCCTTGTCATGTAAAAACAGATCTTCTTCTCTCAGTACTACTTTAAGATCCTCCATCTATGATCTTGCTATGGGGAAAATTCCCAAACTATGCAGTTTCAAGAGTAAAATTAATATGATTCCTCATGTTGTTGTCACAACTTCCCCTAACATGGTTCAGTATGAATGCTCAGACCTAGTCAGGTGTGAATGGGAGCCCCCGTTCCAGAAAAAAACGCTCGAAGCGTTGGCGTATGAATTGGAGAACGATTCAGAGTCGTTTTGTGAGTACTACATTGCCAGAAGTGAATCTGTCTTGAGAGCATGTATAAATTATGCTTCCGCCTTAAGAGAAAAAAAGGGGTGTGAATTTGACTTTGTGAGTCCGCTGATTTGTATGTGGAAAATGATTCTGAATGAATTATGTGTACGTCATTCAGGTGACGTTTGTAAAGGTACATTGTCAGCTGGCGTTTCTGAGATCCAGCAATCCAGCCTGGAGACCTCAGAATCCCTGTCTTTGGAGTGTTCGGTTTCGCAACCTAAAGCTATTGTGGATTCGCAAATTTTGCGTTCTGTCTCCTCGGATTCGACATCGTTAGCCGAGTCTAAGAATGAGACAGCACTTTGGTTTTGTGAACCTGATACTGAAGCACCTTTGCTCTGTCCAGAGAAGATGTCTCTGAGCCTGCCCTGTATCATGAATAAAGACATTATGTCCACTCGCATTGACATTTGCGAGTCTGATTCTGAAGTAAGTACTGACTCTCCACCTAGTAATCTGGATGAGCCAATATTACCTTGTTTAAAATCTCCTGCAGTGTCCCTAGAGGCTCGTCTAGGTATTGCAACCATTGTTACCTGTTTCTCTGCTATTTTGGAATTGCAGTCTGGTTTGACTGCTATGGAGGAATTTCCCTGCAGTGAAACGAAACTCAGAAAGCCAGAGTTAGTTTCACTAGATATTTCTGTGTATCCCTGTCCTGATGATGAAATTCAGTCTCAGTTTATGGTGGAACCTTCCCTGGGACATCTGCCCGGTTCACAAAATAAAGTTCAAGCCTTGCCCTGTAACATGGATAGTTCAGAATCCTTCTTAGGAAACTTGAAAAAGGATGTTCCTGAGGTCCTGTCTGACCTCCTGGAGATCTCCGAGTTCCTCCCAAAGGGTGCAGAACTTGTAGGAGACGTCTCCTGCCCCCCAAGTCCTTCTGAGGTGTTGCCCACTTCAGTAGGCATTGCTGCCTTGCTGGCTACCTTTTCAGCTCTGATGGAGCTTCACGCCTGTGTAGTCAATGATGATATTATTGTCACAGAAATTTCTGAATTTGTATCCGAGTCTTCTTTTGAAAGTCCAGTGCCTGTGACCTCCACTCATGATGTTTCTCTGCCCGGTACTGGTTTTGGTCTTGACGTGCCGGACTCTGAGGTTGGCAGTTCCCCGACATGTCCTGAGGTTTCTCTTGTGCTGGTGTACCCCAGTGTGCTCTGTGACCCAGAAAGCCCAAGTGTGCCTCGGTTACTAGCGTACTCAGATGCTTCCTCGGTGGAGACTTGCTCTGATATGGCCTGCCTGCTTGCATGCCCAGAAGTGGTCCCTGAAAGTCTTGATCTTGATGGGTGTCCTCGTAATTTTGAATCCGGAATTGTCATTGGTTCCATGGGGGTTCTTGGTAATTCTCCATGTGAGCCTGGTGATTGTTCTACCCTCTTGGGATCTCTGTGGAGCTTCAAAAGGTTCTGGGAGATTCCAGGAGAGATTTTGCTTGGTACCTTGGATAAGATCAACGGTGGCTTTTGTGTTGTAAGGGACACTTCGAACAGGTATTGTGGCAGGTTTGGTATTTTCGGATGCTCCTTGGAAGGTGGTGGGTATTGTCTGGAGGGTGTTGATGGCTTCTTCTCTGGCGTTCACAGTCCTGATGGGTGTTATACTGAGACTGGTAGTACTGATGGGCATGTTTCGGTGGCTTCTGTTTCCGATGAGGTCGGTTTCGGGTGGACTGACTTCTGTTAGAGTGTTTTGGAGATATCAGTTTTGAGGGTCGTCTGGAATTTGACCCTAGGAGGGGGGGTACTGTGAGAATCCGCTCAGCTGCCTGCGCAGGCAGGCAGCCTTTTGACCATTGTTTAGGTTTGCTTGCTGCAGGACTCTGGAAAGGAGACCTTCTGTCAGTTGTGCAGCTTGTGTTGCTGAGGGATTTGCATACATTAGTCATGCAAATCCGTTACCTGCCTTCTTTTGATGACTGGCACTATAAAAGCATTCTTCTCCCAGAATGCTTTGCTGGACATTTCCCTTCCATGGTCTGTTCCTGATGGACACTGCTGGAGTGTCAGCCATGGCTATCTAGTATAGTTAATTCCTGGGGGGTGCTTTAGGCTCCCCTTCTAGTCCAGTCAGGTTGTATTATCTGTTTTGCCTGTTCCGTCTGTCTTGTGTTTGGATCGTACAAGCCCTAGCGTTAGCGGCTGTGGATCCTTCTGATTGAGTCTGGAGTGTAGGTTGGAACAGCGGTTGTTTCTGCCTACCTCATCTGTTCTGTCTGCCGTGTGTTTGGATCGCACTCGCCCTAGCGCTAGTGCTGGGGATCCTTCTGTTCTGTCTCCTGGGATTGCGCTAGCCACTTTTCGCTAGCGCTGGGGATCCTTCTGTTCTGTCTTCTGGGATCGCGCTAGCCACTTTTTGCTAGCGCTGGGGATCCTTCTGTTCTGTCTTCTGGGATCGCGCTAGCCACTTTTCGCTAGCGCTGGGGATCCTTCTGTTCTGCTACTCTGTCTCCTGGGATCGCGCTAGCTACTTTTCGCTAGCGCTGGGGATCCTTCTGTTCTGTCTTCTGGGATCGCGCTAGCCACTTTTCGCTAGCGCTGGGGATCCTTCTGTCGCTTGTCGCTGTTTTCGTGTGTCTGTCTTTTCTGCTGCGCTTGCTGGAGGCTCGGTGAGGTAACCGTTAAGCAAGCGCTCGCGTCCTCTGTTTCATGTTTGTCTGTTAATGGTTAGTTAGGCGTGCTTGTCTCTATTGTGCTTATCACGTGGAGACCGCGCATAACCGCGTGCACTGTTGCGAATGAGTGCGGTGTTCGCGGTTAGCTAGCGTTTGTTATTTTCCGTATTTCCTTATTGTATTATTTGCTGTGCCTTTGCTACTCTCGTGCTCCGCCTTGCTGTACCTTGTGTCACGTCTGGCGATCGCACCTCTCGCGATCGCGTTCCTGCTTCTTATCTGCTGTGGTGTGTGCACAGTCGCGGGTTGGCGACTAATTTTATGCACACACACACAATCTGTCTCTGTGCTCACTCTCAATTGCTTCTCTTGCGATTGCGTTTCTTCCCTTCGTACAATTCCTGTCTGGCGTGTGTGGTAGGGCAGAGGAGCTGTTCCTCTGCACTCCACAGCTCCACCTGCCGACAGGAATTTCCCTCTGCAGGTGCATAGCACCTAGCCTGGGTGTCCTCAATTATACGCTTGTGGAGGAAATCCGCCGCGTCAGCGCACGTCTGGTGCGCTGACCACGGAGACGATTCCGCAATCGTTACAGTTTCCTAATAATTATGCACAGTAATAGTCACCTGCACACACAGATAGCCCACTAAAATAGCTAAAACTAAAAACAAACTAAAAACTACTTTCAAAAATATTCAGCTTTGATATTAATGAGTTTTTTGGGTTCATTGAGAACATGGTTGTTGTTCAATAATAAAATTATTCCTCAAAAATACCACTTGCCTAATAATTCTGCACTCCCTGTAGATGGAGGTGAGAATGGTTGTGTTGAACTATCATAAACAGATAGGGGGTTGAATATTCCCTCTTGAGATAACAATATGAAGGGTGCTAATAGTAACTCATATATTTTGGATACTCCTACTATATGTGCTCAGATTATTAAGATATGATTCACGTGAACATTTTTATGTTTTTTATACATTGGTTTATATGTTTTTATTACAGTTACTCCTTTTTATGTTGCCTGAGGAAGCAGGCTGTAGACCCGTGAAACGCATTGCAAAGTGTGTTTTTGGAGTAAGAATACATTGCTTTATTTTGAACACATTGCAATCTGTCATCATTGGGAAGGTAAGTCATCCGGTACCCCCCATTTTAAGATTTGAATGTAAGGTAATTTTATCCTTTGGGTGCCTCTGTATTCATCTTGAATATACTTGTATCCACTGGTTGGATGGGTGTGATCACCTTTTTCCTTTCTACAGAGAGCGACCTCTTAGCCTGAGTGGGGACAGGCCTAAATTCCCTGCAAGCTAGATCAGTGGTTGCCTAGACTTGGCAACCCATACTTGTGAGTAGCATTTCTTTATTTTGAAACAGAGACTTTAAAATAACTGTAATACACTATTGACTCTCGTTTTTCTCCCTTTTGTCTCCACATACCTGCGGGTGGTGTTTATGTTAGGGACTGAGCAATGTCTTGCTTTGCCAGCTGAGGGCAGCAGGAGTTCAAATGGTTGGGGACAGGGACCATCCCACAAAAAACTCAGGATGTGTTACATGCATCTTGCTTTGCTTTTATTTGAGATTGATTGTGTGCAGCTGCCCAATGCCTTCCTACTAGTGTTTGATTTACAATACTGTAGCATTGCTGAAGTTGGCTCTCATATTGCCATTATTCGAAGTCAATGAGGAAGGATTGCAGCATATTTTGTACACTTTACATTTATTTGAGGTGGATTGGTACTTCTTTCAGGTGAGAGGAGATTTACGTGAAAATATCTAAACCAACAATAGAAAAAAATAGTTAAAAATTAATTAAACTGAAACTAGAACGCCGACATAGTCAACTTTTCTTTACTCCAAAAATTATAATTCAATGTCTGACCTACAAGTTTTGTAAGTGTTTGCTGCTTGCTAAACAACGCTATAAAGATGAAAAAAGAGATGCATAGATTGTGTTTCCTGTATTTAAGGGGCATATTTTAGTTTTCTATAGGCTTTCACCAAAACACATATTAATTCTGGGCACAATCCTGGGGTCTTGAGAGAAAGTTATTTTTTCTGAAACACATCAAACCTAAATTTGCACTGCCACAATTTTTGATGAAGAAAGATAGCAGGCTTTGTATGCCTCTGTATTTCTGAAAGACGGTGGGAGGCTTTTCATCAGAACTGGATTTTTAAAAATCATTTAGACATATTTTGAAAATATCCAAACTCCTCAGAGAGAGTCTAAGAAGATTCTTTCCAATTCATAATTAGGATTTATGTATCTAACCAGGAGGCTGAACATTTTCAGTGGGATTCTTTCTTGCCTGTCTTATGGGCAACCGCATTTTCATAGGTCTGTTTATGCAGTTAAAACTTTAAACATCATCATCCATTTTGGGGGGATGGGTGGTCCTCCTACTGTGGGGGGAGCAATGGCATTCATGTGAACAAAATACATTGTCAACAGCTTTTAAACTGAGCAGGGCGGGTTCCACGTGCCAGTCCAGAGTCGCAACTACTGGGAGAGTCACAGGGAACCCTCTACTAGGGACCCAGCTACTTTCCCCCCCCCCCCCAACACAAGCGCCCCCACTCCCAAGCAAGTGTTGTCATGACCACACTTGTTGTGGGTGATGAGCATCGCGGTAGCTGCAGGGTTATAGAGATGTCATATTGGCAGCAGGTCATGGTGCCACCGGGAGGGGGGGTGGGGTGGTAGAGTTGAGCTGTGTGAATAGAGAGGTGCCGCCATCAAAGTTTTGCTGATGGGAACATAATTTGTTTTTGCATCCCTGCGTCCGATGGCACCCATACAATCATATGGTTGGAGCCTGATCAGGCCATACACAATACAACAATAGAATAGCGTTAAGATGATCATGGCCCATATCCAATTAACTTTTCGCACAGAGAATGTTTTCACACCTTATTAATAAAATGTTTTTTATGCCCCTTAGCAAGCAAGAAAATACTCAAAATAAGTTTGACACTTTCTTTCATACTTGTGCTACTTCTTCAGTTGCTGGGCGCTGAAAAGTTATTCTGCAGATAAGATGAGTAAATATCTCTTGGTAGAAAACGCAAGATGAAAGTTTATTGAATATGGGCCCGTATTTTTGTATGTAGCTTCAGTGTCCATATTACTGAACTATAGAGAGAAGTGCATCAAAATAAGCCAGAAATCACTTCACCAGCGCAACAATCAAGGTAGCTTATTTCAGCTCTTTCTACAAGGCACTGCTGAAAATAAAAGAATAAATGATACATCTTTGAATTAATAGTCTCCAGGAAGCTGTTTCCTTGGTACATAAATGTTGCCTTTTGATTGCAAGAGTAATTTTGGACATAGATTTGCGTGCGTTGTCCCTGCTAATCTGTGCTAAATTCCTAGCAATAAAAACTGTTGAAGTTATTGTATCTGCCCTCATACCTTAACACTTCCATCACCAATATTGTACCTCCTAATCACTCATGGTCTCCAGCCTCTCAGCAATCACATGCAACCAGCCCTTACTTACTAAATGTCTTCCTGATGCCAAGAGAAAGCATTAGTGGCTAATTAAATGCAATGTCTGTGTTCTGCGCTGTTCTTATTTTACATTTGGCAGGCAATACCATCTTTCCTGGTTCCCTTGGCCCTTTCCCTTTCTTACACCTTTTTTTCCTCCTTGTTCCATGCTGACCGGGTGGGGGCTTTCTGGATAGTATAATACAAGCTAGATCTGACACTGTACAATGTAAATCCACTCCTTTTTAAATGAGCTCAGAGTCCTCAACAGGTGCTAGGCGTAGTCAACACTATATCCAGATTAATGCAATGCCTAAATCTGTTTCATGTTGTCCTGATGAAGTAGCTTGGTCTCACGGTCTGGGGGCCTCAAAGAGAACTGAGAAGTCAGTTAATTTCACAAGAGATCAAGTAGCTTTTTGATGATTTAAATTCCTGTGATTACAGGCAGAATTAAAAGTTCAGTCTGGTGTTTCCCCCCAAATGTATATTATTTTAGGAGCCTGGAGAAGATTTAGACTTTACAATTACAACACAAAATGTAAATGTAAAAAACTTTCTGTAAGGGGCAGTTCACATTTGTCCTAGCGTTTTAAGCATGCAGTTTTTCACTTTTGCAATTCTTTTGTATTATTTTTTGCACGTACTTTTGTGCCAGAGGCATAACAATAGCCCCTGCAAGGGATGCCTAAGGGCCTAAGGGCAATTAGGGGAAGAAGCCTGAGGGATGCTACTGGCTTTGGGGCCTCCCAGTGCCATTTTTATGAGCAGGAGAGGGCGTAGCGCAGGAAGGGGGAGCAGCAGCAGCAGGGAGGAGGGCCCCAACTTTCCCCCTCACCTTAGGCTACCATCAGCACTCCCCCTTCCACTACCAACAGCTGGGGAGGCCCCATCCAAAGTTTCGCAAAAGGGGGCCCAGTGATTTCTAGTTTTGCCCCTGTTTTGTGCACGTTTTAGACATTTTTATGAGTGTGACTGCAAAATTTCTTATTGTGTTTTTTCTGTGGATATGTAAGGCTTGGTGGTGTATTCTCCACAGTCAGCATGCAACGCATGAGCTGGCGTGGAGGAGGTACACACACTAGCACAAGGAAACAGGCTATCCCTAGTATAGTGGAAGGGAGGACTGACTCCAATAGGAGATTGTGGCGCACAGAGCCGGTGCAGATCTGACAGCCACAAACAATGCTTTCGTTATAACGTCTCAGCGCAAAGTAGCGCTGAGCGCATAAACCAGAACTGAGGAGATCAGGACAGGTAGACAGAATGAACGCTTGCTAGCTAGCGGCTACTTAGCGACAGCAAGCGTCCAAAACAAGACAGACTGGAATGAGGCAGCCAATGCGATTGCAGCGATGGCGTGCCTCACAAAGACAGGACAGGATAGTCAGGAAATAGCAGGATCAAGATAGATGAACGTAACACAGACAAATATACAATAAGTATGTTTTCCTAGCGTATTACAATTACAGCTATCAATGAAACTATTTGTAACGTCTGACTAACATATGTATATATCGGCAATGAACCGATATATGACATAAGCAGGAACGCTGACTAGGACTGGAGTAATACAGGGAACAGGACTCAGAAGGATTCGCTATCTCTTCGCAGAGATGAACGCAATCCACAAACGGTAACAGAACAGGATTCAGAAGGATTCGTTATCTCTTCGCAGAGATGAACGCAATCCACAAACGGTAACAGGACAGGATTCAGAAGGATTCGTTATCTCCTCGCAGAGATGAACGCAATCCACGAACAGGACCAGGAGCAGGATACTAGCTCAGCACGGGTGCTCACGATACGCGCAAACTACCAAAACGTGCTGGAAAGCTGACTAACTGCACACAGGATATAAACAGTTCGTGTACGTATACATCAGCGACACTGATGTATCAACGTAACACGAATACAAGGAAAATAATAAACGTGCTGGTATGCATATATATGGGCAATGAACCAATATATGATGCAAAACCAGCAAAGTATCTTTTAGAACAAGAAACACGATCGGGGGCTGAAGCGACAGCAAGACAAGCTTAAACTGAAGCTATGAAAACCCAAGGAAACCCTGCAGGAAGCAGATCTTTATACTGAGGTCATCCAATGGGAGCAGACATGCAGATTCCCACACAGGTGAATGATAATCAGTCACAAGCTGACAGCAGGGAAAGGCCGACAAAGCTATGCAGCTTGCATGAAAAGAGATCAGAACTACCTGAGCTGCAGCACTACTACTTCCAGCAATGCCTGCTGCAGCAGCGATCATTACAGTACCCCCGCCCTTAAAAGCGGATTCCAGACGCTTTTCAAAACTGAAATTCCCAACAAAACAGTCTGACTGATAATTCATGATGACCGGGACAGCCCGGCAAGACCGAATTCCAGAATCAGTCCCCACAAGACTGGACCCATCAGAACCAGAACCTACAGAACCATGCCCATCAGTACTACAAGCCCCAGTGTGACACCCATCAGAACCATGATTTCCAGAAGAAAGCCCTCCGAAACTCCCTGAGCGATACCCACCGCCTTCCAGGAACTGTTCAAAAACGCCAAAGCCTTTGCAATGCCCACCGGGACTGTCTTTACCAACACAAAACCCACTGTTGAACCAGTCCAAGGCACCAGGACAAGTTTTCTCAGAGACCTCCCAGAACACCTTGAAGCTCCAAAGAGATCCCCATAGGTCAGAACGCCCCTTAGGCTCACATGGAGAACTATCAAGAACCCCTATGGAACCTAGGGCAATTCCCGAGTCAGGGCCACAAGGACAAACATCAAGATCAGGGCTTTCAGGGACCAGAACCATCTCTGGGCATGCAGGCAGACTGGCAACATCAGAACATGTTCCCACTAAGGAAGCATCAGAGCACGCTAACACCTTAGACACACTTGGGCATTCTGGCACACAAAGAACATCTGGGCACACTGGCACAAGAGAAACCTCTGGGCATGTCAAGGAACTGTGAGCCTCAGGGTCAGCCAAGACAGGACCAAAACCAGGACTGGCCAAAAAAAAATCATCATGACTAGACTTCGCAACTACTGGACTTTTACACGAGAATGCAGGATCAGACTTAGATGTCGCTGATTCCAGCAAAGTCAGTAACAAATCAGATTCAGGGGCACTAACAAGACAGGACAAATCTTCTGATGTATGCACTGAACCAGATAGGGACTCCACAACTACCTCTGGACTGGACAGAGACTCATCTAATACACTGGATTGGAGCTCATGAGGTGCTGCAGAACAAGTCAGTATTGCAGCAGCCCCCACTGGACTAGGCAAAACTGAGGAATTCCCTGGACAGGAAGGGGACTCTGGAACCTCTGCCACAGCGGCCAGAGAACCAGAATCTTTCAGGATACAGGGCTGGGTTTCAGGAACACTCATCAGACCGGACTGAAATTCTGAGATTTCTATTATTTTGACCAGAGAATCAGAATTATCCATGTTACAGGGCAAGACTTCTGAAACATTCAGAGGACAGGGCTGGAGTTCCTCGGCTGTTACAACACTGGAGAGGGACTCAACAACATTGGTTAAATCAGACTGTGTACAGGGCAAGGTATCTAACACACTTGCTGACGAGGACAATATTTCAATGGCTTCTGCTTTGCTGGGCAGAAATTCATCAAGTTTTATTAGGGCAGACTGTAATTCCAAAACAGCTGCTAGACAAGTGAATATTACTGCAACACCAACTGAGGTAAGCAGTGCCTTAGACTCCTCTGCTAGAGGGTTTGAAGTATCCAAAGTACTGGGTGAAGCATAAGACTCTGCGACCACAGCTTCACTGGACAGGATCACTGAACAGTCCATATTGCAGGGCAAAACCATGGAAGCACCTGCTGGACAGCATAATGATTCTGTGACCTGAGTTTCATTGGAGAGATCTACTGCACAATTCATGGTACAGGGCAAATTTACTGGAACATTTTCTGAACAAGGTAATAATTCTGCGATTTCAGGTTCACATAGCAGATGCTCTGAGCTATTCACGAAACTAGAGCGAGGTGTAGAAACAGGAAGATCAAGACACAATGTTTGCGCATCTGAATCACCATTCATTTGTAAAATTGGAAAATTCAGATGCTGGGGTTCTGAGGTTTCTAGACAGGATTGCTGGGACTCGGAAACTGATGTAGTGCATCTATTGGCATCTGCTGGATCAGACAGGAGTTGAACTTTATTAACACAGGTAATTTCTGCAGAAGTGTTTGCAGAGGCAGGCAAGATTTTTCTGGTGTCTGTTTCACTGAACA
Source organism: Hyperolius riggenbachi (assembly GCF_040937935.1). NCBI lineage: Eukaryota > Metazoa > Chordata > Amphibia > Anura > Hyperoliidae > Hyperolius > Hyperolius riggenbachi. Next base: position 157,310,589 of record NC_090653.1, on the reverse strand, counting down.
AAGACTCATGAGTACTGGCTAGACTGGACTCGGAAGTCAGCAGGACCTCTGGATTCTCTGCTGAGAAATTTGTGCAGGGCAAGGTTAAGAAAGTATCAGTGGCTTCTGTTTTACTGGGAAGTAACACTGAGTTATCCATGGTACAGGGTGGAATTGCAGGAACTTCAATTTCACACAAATAGAGCTCCGAATCACCTGCTGAATCAGCGAAAGGTGCTGAAGCAGGCGGGTCAGAACACCAAATTTGCGAATTCGGAGTCACATAAAAATCATCCAAAATCAGTTCCCACACATCAATCAATGGAGCCACAAAGTCATACCCACACACACCAGTTTTTATTAGGTTATAGGCAGACTTAATGCATGCATTCAATACTAATTCACTTTTTGCACTGTAAAATTGACAAAATGAACTTGAATCATTTTTCCATTCATTGACCAGAGCTTCCATCTCTCCTTTCTCAAATGGAGGATTCCAAGCATACTTAACAGGCAGATCATGGTTTGCAGATATGATTGTAGCAGGGACATATATTGGGTTAATTAGCAGGTGATTGGCAGATTCCTTATTCCTAAGAATCTCCAATACCTGTAGCAAGTGCTGAACTGTAGTGTATGCAAACTTTCCTTGCTTCACAAATAAGTTGATTTGTTCAATACTCTGTAATATCTCCTCATAATCATACTCAGATAATTCTTTTAAACAAAAATCTTTATTTTCCCTAGCCAGGGAGGAAAGTTCATTAGTAGTTTCATAAGTCCATTTAACTCCCCTGAAAGACAATTGCATTTCATTATCTGTTAATGGCAGAATCTCATTATAGGTCTCAGTCGCTAAGGATAACGACTCTGCAGATCGGACACGTTTCTTAGAACGTTTGCGTTTTGCCTTAGACCCTGCTGTTTTTGGTGATTTATTCAAGGCTGCAGGAAAATTATCAGTAACACTTTCTGCTTGCTGAACATTTTTGCAAGCAATTGAAGGAGAAGCTGATTGGCCTGCTGCCAGGAGTTCATTAAGAGAAAAAGGCAATGGATCTATGCGCAACCAGTTATGGATCACAAACGCTTGAAATTCCAGCGGTCTCTCTTTCAAATCGGAATGATTGAGAACATCAAATGCCCACTGGAATAATTCCCCTTTAAACAAAATATAACTTAGTTGGAGTGCCCAGGTTGAAACAGGAGTCGCTTGGAGATCGGGATTGGCCAGGAACCTGGCACATTCAGAGAAAAACTCATTTTCTGTTTCAGAGTTAAGTTCTTCAAATTTCTTAAAGGAACAGGAACCATAGTTAACAGTGTCATACTTTCTGGGATTCCCTTCCACAATGGGGATTGGTAATGGGGTTTTCATAATGTAAGGCTTGGTGGTATATTCTCCACAGTCAGCATGCAACGCATGAGCTGGCGTGGAGGAGGTACACACACTAGCACAAGGAAACAGGCTATCCCTAGTATAGTGGAGGGGAGGACTGACTCCAATAGGAGATTGTGGCGCACAGAGCCGGTGCAGATCTGACAGCCACAAACAATGCTTTCGTTATAACGTCTCAGCGCAAAGTAGTGCTGAGCGCATAAACCAGAACTGAGGAGATCAGGACAGGTAGACAGAATGAACGCTTGCTAGCTAGCGGCTACTTAGCGACAGCAAACGTCCAAAACAAGACAGACTGGAATGAGGCAGCCAATGCGATTGCAGCGATGGCGTGCCTCACAAAGACAGGACAGGATAGTCAGGAAATAGCAGGATCAAGATAGATGAACGTAACACAGACAAATATACAATAAGTATGTTTTCCTAGCGTATTACAATTACAGCTATCAATGAAACTATTTGTAACGTCTGACTAACATATGTATATATCGGCAATGAACCGATATATGACATAAGCAGGAACGCTGACTAGGACTGGAGTAATACAGGGAACAGGACTCAGAAGGATTCGCTATCTCTTCGCAGAGATGAACGCAATCCACAAACGGTAACAGAGCAGGATTCAGAAGGATACGTTATCTCTTCGCAGAGATGAACGCAATCCACAAACGGTAACAGGACAGGATTCAGAAGGATTCGTTATCTCCTCGCAGAGATGAACGCAATCCACGAACAGGACCAGGAGCAGGATACTAGCTCAGCACGGGTGCTCACGATACGCGCAAACTACCAAAACGTGCTGGAAAGCTGACTAACTGCACACAGGATATAAACAGTTCGTGTACGTATACACCAGCGACACTGATGTATCAACGTAACACGAATACAAGGAAAATAATAAACGTGCTGGTATGCATATATATGGGCAATGAACCAATATATGATACAAAACCAGCAAAGTATCTTTTAGAACAAGAAACACGATCGGGGGCTGAAGCGACAGCAAGACAAGCTTAAACTGAAGCTATGAAAACCCAAGGAAACCCTGCAGGAAGCAGATCTTTATACTGAGGTCATCCAATGGGAGCAGACATGCAGATTCCCACACAGGTGAATGATAATCAGTCACAAGCTGACAGCAGGGAAAGGCCGACAAAGCTATGCAGTTTGCATGAAAAGAGATCAGAAGTACCTGAGCTGCAGCACTACTACTTCCAGCAATGCCTGCTGCAGCAGTGATCATTACAGGATAACAATGAAGTTAATTTACATGAATATCCATCTAATTGAATTAATTTTAAATTGTATGTGAATTGTCATGCAAAAATCACATTTCCTGTGTTCCCATTGTAGCAGCCCTTGCGACTGCACAAAGGCCCAGAGGTGTGGGAGGGACTACTAAACTTCCCTTTCTCTGGTACTCTAGATCAGGTGTTTTTGTGGCTACACATGTTGTGGGTGTAAAGATCTTGACAGCCACACTTATGAGCACTGGCGCAGGAACAGGGGTTGCAGCGGTCGCACTCACGACCAGGCCCGTCCTCTTGTAGGGGCCCGTGCCGGCCCCTGCTCTGAACATCTCCTCTGTCTCCAGGTCCTCCGTGACAGCCACATGGCTTCGCCCACTATCACATAGCTCCACCTCCCGGTCACGTATCTCCACCCCTTTCAGGACTGTTCCTGTGGGCAGCTTGATTCTTTTCTCTACCCCCTGCAAATCATTGGCTGGCACAGCAGGAAGTGAGAAGGAGCATGGGAGAAGACTGAGATGTGCCAGGAGGCCCCTCCCCCCAGACAAACAGAGTGGGAGGTTAGAGGGGTGAGTGCTCTCTCCCTCTTTTTACCTGTCACTGCTTTTCAGCCCTTGCTGTGTCCTCACTCACTTGCCTCCCTCCACCAGACTCCTAGGAAGTTCCTCTCTCTTTCTATCCATGCCCCAGCATCCTCCACCCTTTCTTCCTCAGTCTCAGATCACTAATAACCCTCTCTCTCCTCACTCACCCCCCAATATTCATCACCCTCTCTCCCTCAGACCCCCAATAAACCTCTCTCCTCACTCCCTCCTCCCCCACCAATTTTCCTCATCCTCTCTCCCTCAGACCCCTGATAACACTGTTTCTCTGCTCAATCCCCCCTTCCCCCAATATTCCTCAACCTCTCCGCAGACCCCAATAACCCAGTCTCTGGCAGCTCTATGCCCCCTTCACCCCCAATAATCCTCACCATCTCCCCAGACCCCCAATAACCCCGTCTCTCGCTGCTCCTTTCCCCCTTCACCCCAATATTCCTTACGCTCTCCCCAGACCCCTAATAACCCTGTCTCTCCCTGCTCACTCCCCCCTTCCCCAATATTCATCACCCTCTCCCCAGACCCTTAATACCCCCGTCTCTTGCTGTTCACTTCCTCCTTCCCCCCCAATATTTCTCACTCTCTCCCCAGACCTCTAATAACCTAATTTCTTGCTGATCACTGCCCCCCCCCAATAATCCTCACACTCTTACCAGACCCCTAATAACCCCATCTCACTCACTCCCTCCCACCATAATATTCCTCAATCTCTCTCTCCTCCAAGTACCTAAATAAACCTCCCTCTCTCCTCACTCACTGTCAGCACCTTCAATAGAACCTCAGTCTCTCTCCCAGACCCTCAATAATGTTTCCTCTTTCCTCACCCTCCCCCCAGCACCCTCAATATGCCACTCCGTACTCCCACCCTCTCCCTAGCATTCTAAATCGGACCCCCTGTTCCACCTCCAGCATCGCTATTAGACCTCACTCTCTCCCCCTTCAACTCTCAATAAGTCTCTCTTTCTCCCAACCCACCTCCAGCAATCTCAATAGCCCTCACCCCCCAATGATTAATTAATCACAACCACCCCTAGCATTCTCAGTAACACTCACTCTCTTCCCCCAGACCCTCAATAAGGCCCCCTCTATCCTCACCCTCCAGCACCCACAACATGGTCTTCCCACCTCTAGGACTCTAAGGGCCTTTTTCCACTAGCCTGCGATTTGCGATTTGCTTCTGATCGCAAATCGCAAGGCACATTAAACTAATGGAAACTGCAGCAGCAATTTCCATTAGTGCGATCCGATTGCGATGCGATTTTGGTCAAATTGCAATCGTCGTCCTGCCGCGTTTTTGTATGCGATTGAGCTGGACTATAATGAATATAGTAGCTCAATCGCAATCGCATGGTGGAAATTGAAACGCGATTGCGATCGCGATTGGAATCGCGATCGCAATCGCGATCGCATTTCATAGTGGAAAAGGGCCCTTAGTAAACCTCACTGTCTCCCCCAGACCCGCATAAAGTCCCTCTCTCTTCCAACCCACCTCCATCACTTTCAGTATTGCACACTCTTTTTCCCACAATCCTTAGCCCCTTTCTCTTTCCAACTACCCCCTAGCACCCTTAATAGCAGTGGCATAGGTGCAACAAACATGACCAGGCCCATGCTCCTGGTGGGAAGGGGGTGGCCCATTTCCAAATTCTGCATCAGGGCCCTGTGGTCTATAGCTATGCCACTGCTTATGAGCCTTGTGTGATGGGCCCCCAGCTGTGAGGGTTACCAGGAAGAGGCAAAGGAAGGTTTGTGAACAGTAAGTGTCTGCATCAAAGTATTGCTGGGGGGCCTTATGATTTGTAGTTACGCCCTTGATGATAATGTATTTATATTGTGGTGAAATCTTCCACAGTGCTTTACAGAATCTATAGTTGTGTCACTAACTGTTCTTCAGAGGAGCGTACAATGTAATCCTTACTATTATCAGGCTTGTCTCTATCATAGACTAAGGTCATATTTGTGAACCAACTTACTAACCAAACTTTTTTTGTGGATGTAGGAGGAAACTGGAGTGCACAGAGGAAGTCCACATAAACAAGGGGAAAATATACAGATTCCATGCAGATAGGGTCCTGGCTCAGATCTGATTCATGGATTCCACTATTTCAACACAAGAGTACTATCCACTGCGCCACTGGACTTTCCTAAATTGCATACAGTTTCCCAAGTGCAATCTCACCTCTGCATCTATGCAGGCTTTCAGTTATACCTGATGTGAGGAAAGCCCAGTGATAGAGTTTTGGGGAAGTAAAAAGAAACAAAAAAATCAAAGTATCGATAAAAGCTGCATTGATAGCATCCTTTCTATCCTCCCTCTAATGTCTGTTTTGCCATGAGCTCTGGTTCTGGTTCGCCATGAGCTTGCTGGTTAGTCTGTACCTGTGGGTTTTTCAAGCCCTACTTCATAGAGCCAAATTAATCCATGCTATGCACTGATGAGGATCAACCAATTCGAAACAGTCTGTATGCATGTTGGATTATTATGGCTCTGTGCAAATTGACACCTCATTGCATTCCAGCAGATCTGGAGGTGTGTTTAGCTTCTAAGGGCAACAATGGTTAATTTGCATATATTCAGCAGTGATGCACTGGGAGACATCTCGGAGCTCAGTCTAACCTGAATTATCGCAAATTCTTTTTGTTTTAAGAAAGCAAACGTTTGTTTTCCATAGTATTTTAGTAAGGGGGCTTTTAGGACCATTGTAGCCCCTTACACACTCCAATGAGTTCTGGTTCGCCATGAGCTTGTTGGTTAATCTGCACCTCTAATCAGGGCTGGGACAACACAGAGGCCTGAGAGGCTCCGGTCATCAGGTCAGGATGGGGTGCTTTCAAAGGCATTCCAATCCTCAGGCAGTCCAGAAAAAAAAGTTGTTTTTTTTCCACAGTCTGAGAGACACAGCTAAGGGAGCGAAGATAAAAACTCTTTGCACAGTTGTTATGAAAGACTGCAACTGATAAGGAGTCATACATAGTTTATATTAGTGACATTTTGCAAAAAGGGAGTGTACATCAATCACTAAGTGAACCCTTTTATATCTGGCTTAGCAGATGAGGCCTAATTAGCTTATTCATGAGGCATAGCTCAAGCAAATCTGCATTCGCTTTCGCATGCCAGGATATGCAGGGTTTTGCCAACTAATTCACTGCAAAATTTTTGCCCTGCGGGGGATTAGTTTGCGCAGCATTTAGCACTTATCCAGGATTGCCACATGGAGGCCCCCCCCAGGGTCCCAGGAAAAGGGGGGCCAGCAGAGCACTCCAAGCACTCTCACTGCTCAGAGACCCTGTAGCTGCCCCCCCTGGGGGGGAGGCTAAGAGGTGCGGGCGCCCCCCCCCCAAGCGCTGCCACTGCCAGAGAGAGCCGCCCCCACCCACCTCCCAAAGGATAGGACCTACCTTATTTCGTATTGCGTCCAAGTGCATTATTATGCCAGGCCAAATGTGCGCAACTTGGGAGCACTACGAAAGGGGGGGGGGGGGGGGGAGTGATACAGAGATCACCCCAAGCCTGCTCAAGCTCAGGGGTGACTCTACAGCTCCACATCCCAATAGGGAAGCAGGCTGCAGACAGCCCATATAGAAAGGGTCATCCACCACCTGCTTCCAGAAGAAAGAAACAAATGACATTTTGCAAAAAGGGTGTGTGCATCAATCACCAAGTGAACCCTTATATACCTGGCTTAGCAGATGAGGCCTAATTAGCTTGTCTGACGTGTAAATGTTTGTGGATATTGTGTTTTTATTTTATTTTTTGTTTTTTGTCTAGGGAAGGCAAAGGGAAGCCTCAATTACTCTGATGGTGGCTCCCCCACCACTCATGTTGGCAACGATCAACGTTGCTAGCATTAAAAATCCCAGAGCTCAAAAATTGGCTTTTTCAATTCTGGCCAGCTTTGATTCTGATATTTTTTTCCTGCAGGAGACTAGACTCACCTCTGTAGCTGACATTTGGTCGGCTGAGAGGGACTGGAGGGCTGGTCTGAGTTTCTGATCTCTTGCAGGAGAGCCTGGTAGTGGTGTGACAGTTCTCTTTAGAACTGATATGGCAACATGCCGGTGAGTAATTGAGGTAGAGTTGTTTGGTTTTAGACGTCTGTGTGAGGGGGCAAGACCTCCGGCTCATCAACATCTATGCCCATCCCCAGTCTAGGGGGGAGAGGAAACGCCTCTTCACACAGATCAGGCCTTTTCTTTTTTGTGCCTACCCGGTAATCCTTGGTGGTGATTTCAACACCATCACTTGGGCTAGAGACAGGTCAAGTACCAGGGACCGGGTAGACATTGATAGTAGGTATTTAGTTAGCCTGGTTAGTGAGGCTGATCTGGTGGATGTGCACATTCGACATTCACCGGATCTCACCGGTTTCATGTTTATTAGAGGTAGTCATAGGAGCAGATTAGATAGGTTTTTTGTTTCCGAGGGTCTCACTACTTCAACCCCCGGGTTGTTGGCGGTGGAATTCTCGGATCACCTTATCCTATTGGTGTGCTTGAATACTTCAGATGCTCCTCCCAGGGGTAGGGGTATTTGGAGGATGAGTTCATCTCTGCTGCTGGAAGAAAGGGTAAGACAATCCTTCAAGGAATTTTTTCATGCACAGGTTTCCATCCTGGACTGTTTCAACAGTAGGTCTGAGTGGTGGGAACTAGTCAAAAAGCGTGTGATTAATTTTTTTAAGGGTCTAGCGTTAAGTAGAAGTATTGATAAGAACATTGCTTACCAGCAACTAAGGGAGAGGTTAAACATTCTCGTTTCTGAGGGCAGAGATCCGGGGGAGACCTCTGAGGTCAAACTTCGCCTCAAGCAACAGCAGTACGACCGGCTGGCTTCTTTGGTTCTGGAGAGGGATCATGGGAAATACCACTCGCCTGACCCTTACTAGAGCTACAAACAAAGTGCAGCGCTTAAGACGGTCAATGGTCTCATGGATAGATCGGGGTCTCTGGCAAAGTCCAGGTCGGAGATCTTATCTTTCGCTAGAGAGTTTTATGCTGACCTGCTTGGAGAGAAGCCACTTGACCAAATGAGGATGGAGGACTTCTTGGCTTCCACGCCTGGTTTGGGAAATGTGAATGTTTCTGCTGTAGATTTGACAGGAGAGATTACTGCAGAGGAAGTCGCCAAGGCCATTGGTGGTCTCGCACCAAAAAAGACCCCGGGTCTGGATAGGTTGATGGCCGAATTTTACGAGGCTTTCATATCCATCTTGGTCCCTCAATTGGCTGGTGTTTATAATGACTGCCTTTGCTGAGGGCCAGTTACCTCCCTCCATGAGGCAATCTGCGGTTATCCTCTTGTCAAAAGGTCGTGATCCTGAGATGATTGAGAATTGGCGTCTCATCAGCCTTCTCAACGTCGACAGGAAGATCTTGGCAAAAGTTTTATTCTAGCGTCTGTCCCAGGTAACGGATGTACTTTCCTTCCATCAGCACTGTTCTGTTTTGGGTAGGAGCACACTCTCAGCATTATTAGCTGTCCGGGAAGTCCTGGAACGGTGCAGGGCTGAAGGTTGGGGAAAGTACTTGCTGACTTTGGACCAGTCAAAGGCTTTTGATCGAGTCAATCACAAGTATCTGTGGCGTCTGCTTTGCGTTTATGGTTTGCCGGGTGGGTTGTTAATTAGCTGCAGACATTATACAAAGGGGCTGAAAGTTTCATGTTCATCAATGGATGGGTTGGCCAGCCTTTTGAGGTGAGTTCTGGGGTCCGCCAGGGTTGCCCTTTGAGTTCTCTGCTATACGTGTTTGCCATTGACTCCTTCGTGAGGAGGCTAGATGGTGGCACGCTTGGTGGGGTTCCGGTGGGCATCCCTGGTGTCTTGCCTCTAAAGGTGTTGGCGTATGCTGACGATGTTACTGTAGTGGTCTCGGGGGCAGAGGAAGCGTTGGTGGTTGCTGAGGAGATCACTCAGTACTCATTGGCATCAGGTTCAAAGATCAATCCAGATAAATGTGAAACTTTCTGGATGGGAAAGGATGGAGAATCCTTTGAACTTCCAGGTACCTTCCCTATGCCTCAACCACAAATAAAAATCCTTGACATCAGATTCAGCCCAGGCGATTATGGCCTTTGAAATTGGGAGAGCAAACTTAATGATGTCAGTGCAAAAGTAGTACGTTGGAAGAGTTGGAGTTTAGCTCTTAGAGAAAGGGTCGACTTGATCAAAATCTATCTGGTTCCAATCATGTTATACGTCAGCTACGTTGCAATTTTGCCAGCATCCCTGTATACCAGGATCAATGGCTTGTTCTTCCAGATGCTCTGGGGGAACAAGCTGAACCATGTACGCAGGAACATTACTTTCAGAACTAAGCGGGAGGGTGGCCTAGGGATGGTCAACCCGATTGTCTTTTTCTCTCTGATTTTCATGAAGTACAATGTTGGTAACATGCTTGCAGAGAGCCCGCCTAGTTGGGTTAGTATTTTTCAAGCTTGGTGTGAGCCTTTCCTTGGAAGTTGGAAGAGCGGAGGCCCAGTGAAAAATTTGAGAGCACGCCATGGCTATCTTCCGGCCTACGTTATACTTTGTATGAAGAAATTATTGCAGTGGGGATTGACGGTGGAAGATATCAGATCGGTCCAGAGGAAAGCCCTCTTGACTCGGGTGATAGATTCTTACTATCATGACACACTGGCCTTGAGGGATTGCCCAGGCATAATTTTGGAGGAGGGGTTACGAGTGCTTAACTCGCTGCGAATTCCGAATAAATTGTGGGACATCACCTGGCTTACTTTCCAGGGCAAGCTCTATGTTGGTGGGAACATGAAGTGCAGGAGTGTGATGGAACGTGTTTGTCCTCGACAAGGGTGCAGTGTTGAAGAGAGCATGGACCATCTCCTGATGTCATGTCCCTTCAATGTAGAGGTGTACAAACAGGTGGGTGGACCCTCAATATCCCATTTCTGGAGCATCTCAGTTATGCTGAGTGGGCATATGGAGCCTTCAACCAACGCCAGGGTTATGATTTGTGCACTTTATATATAGTCAGTTTAGTGGTTAGGCGCTGCACTTGGTTAGCACGGTATGATTTAGCCATTAGACAGAAAAACTTGCCTGTCCAGGTGGTGGTGAGCAACATACTTGGTGAGGTTGGGCAGATTCGGTACTTGGAGAGACGTAAACTGGGAAGAGGAGCTTGGGCTCTGGCGTGGCAGAACATCAAGCCTCCTTGACCTGGTGGAGTCTCTCTTGGTGATGGGTCTTTTCTGTCACCATAGATTTTGATTATTTTTATACTTATTTTTGAAGATAGGCCGCAAACACAAAGGAGTTATCCCTTTGTGTTCCCATGTATATGTGTTTGGTTGAGGTTTTTATTATTTTCCTTTTTATTTTTTTCTTGCACCGTCCTGTAACTTTTTTTCTTTAAGTTTTGTCTTGTTACTTTGTTTGTCTTCAGTCTTCAACATTTCATTTTCAGTTCTATCCTTATGGACGTAAAAGCTCCATGGTTTACTGTATGAGTAATTTGAATGTAGTTTTATGTTGGTGGTTTTAGTTGTATGACTGTTGTAATGTAGGTAGGTGTTGTCAATTTTGATTTGGTGGTGGTCTGTGTTATCTGCGTTTTTAGGTCCTGTTAGCATGATTGTGTGTGTATGTGTACCTCCTTGACAGGTTTGGCCTATATCAGGTTATGTGTGCATCTGTATATGTAATATTTCTAAGAAAAGTACCCTTATATTTTGTTTATATTGAGGAGTTTTCATGTTACGCATTCATTGATGTGCATACTTTTATTATTATTTATGTGTATGCTAGTGCATTTTTTTATTATTTCTTAATAAAATATGACAATCTAATCCCTGCCATAGTCATAGTCTAATGTCCTACCATATTATTATTATGTATTTATATAGCACTGACATCTTCTGCAGCACTGTACAGAGTACATAGTCGTGTCACTGACTGTCCTCAGAGGAGCTCACAATCTAATCTCTGCCATAGTCATAGTCTAATATTTTCACTATAGGATTGTTTGGGGGAAACCAGTTGACTTATTAGTATGTTTTGAAGATGTAGGAGAATATGAAGTATTTGAATGAAATCTGGGGGAACTTATACCTGGCTTCCTATATTGGGGGAACTTATACCTGGAGTGATACTGGGGGCCCCTATACCTGTACCCGGCTACCTAACCAGGGGACACCTATACCTGACTACCTAAAACAAAGTGTTATTGTTATATTTGCTTTTTTTCCATTTAGTTCCAACCAACTTTAACTTCTGTTGCAGTAGCACTGGTAGCTTTATTCTTGTGTAGTCTTAATCCTGTTTTTTCATTTGGGAGTTAAGATGAGTATTTCTGCATGCTGCATTAATCGGAAATGGTTCCAGTTGCAGAATGCATTCACTCCACTAGTGCTACACCATGTGTTACCTGCACAACACTCCAAAACAAAATTCAGCAGATATTTGATCAAATGTCAGAATATCAATACCTTTTTCAGGGGATGTCTTATATTTCAAGCATGCTTGAAATATAATATACCGTATATTCCGGCGTATAAGACGACTGGGCATATAAGACGACCCCCCAACTTTACCAGTTAAAATACAGAGTTTGGGATATACTCGCCGTATAAGACTACCCCTCTTCCAACGCACACCAAATTAAAACAAAGATAAAAAAATCATGTACTGGTGCTGTGTAGGAACAGATACTAGTGCTGTACTGTATGTGTTACCCAGTATATAACAGTATATAGTCAATTGACTTGTTGCATTGGTCAACTCTCCTTAACCACTTGAGGACCCACCCTTTACCCCCCCTTAAGGACCAGCGCAGTATTCTGTGATCTGTGCTGGGTGGGCTCTGCAGCACAGAGCGATCAGATCGCCCCCCTTTTTTCCCCCCTATGGGGATGGTGTGCAGGGGGGGGTCTGATCGCTCCTCTTGGCTGGCATGTTGCGGGGGGGGGGGCACCTCAAAGCCCCCCTCCGCGGCGAAATTCCCCCCCTCCCTCTCCTACCTGTCATCCCCGGTGATCGGGGCTGCACAGGACGCTATCCGTCCTGTGCAGCCAGTGACAGGACGTCCCCTGTCACATGGCGGCGATCCCCGGCCGCTGATTGGCCGGGGATCGCCGATCTGCCTTACGGCACTGCTGCCCCCCGCCGTGAATTGACAGGAAGCAGCCGCTCGCGCGAGCGGCTGCTTCCTGATTAATTAGCCTGCAGCTGGCGACGCAATACTGCGTCGCTGGTCCTGCAGCTACCACTTTGCCGACGCGCGTTATGAGTGCGCGGTCGGCAAGTGGTTAAGTAGACTGGTCAGCTCTCCTTGTCTACTTGTTTATCAGAGCGGTATGGAAGAATAGATTGCGCTTCCTCAGCAGGGAGATCTGAGAGGCAGTAACAGGATAGGGCGTATCACCCGGCTTCAATTACACCCGATGTATAAGACGACCACCAACTTTTCAGAAGATTTTCAAGGGTTAAAAAGTAGTCTTATACGCAGGAATATACAGTAGGTCTTATTTTTGGGGGATGTCTTATTTTAGGGGAAAGACGGTAGTACATGCAATCTAATAAAGATATCTTGTTGTTGTTGCAAAACTTAGAAAGGAACATTACTGAATACAATTTTATTTTTACAGTATTCATTTATAAATTATTTAGTCAATGTTATCCCATGTAGGCATCTTTACTGCTGACAAAGTGAATCACTGTGGAATGTTTTCCTTTTGTGTAGTGAGCAGGTAAATCACATGATCTCTCCCAGAGTGTTCTGGGGCAGAAGGCTGTGTAATGTAGCCCCAGGCTAAACATCACTGGGAGGGCGGGGTTATATAACAATATACAGCAATAAATAGATAGAGGAAGCTTTTCTGATGCTGAAACCAGGATAATTAACATAAAACGGGTATCCTGAATATTTTTTATGTTCTGCTATCAGTCCCTTTTATATCCTTGTGACTTTTTCATTCTATGCTGGATGGCATAGATTGATTGAGAAGGTCACATGTGTCTGACAAGGTTGTAAGCGAAACAGGACAGAAAGCAGGGAGCATTAATAAATAATGGCAGTACAAAGGGGTGTAACAATAGACCCTGCAAGGCATGCAGCCACAGAGTGGGGCCCAGAAGCTGCAGGGGGCCATGTGGGAGGAGAAGCTTCTTTTCTCTGTCCTGAGAGACTGACGGCACGGAGAGAAAAAAACTGCTCTCTGCTTAACAGAGCCGGGCCGACTCAGAGGCTGGGCAGGCTCCAGCCTCTGAGCGCTGGGCTACAGGGGCACAGGGAAGAGTTCGAGTTCCTGACTTATGTCTTCTCTCCCTACGGCCCCCATCCTGTCACTGTCTGTGCCCTGCTGTTCCCTGCTCCTCGCCCCCGGCAAAGTACGGATCACAGCGGCCAGTGGGTGTACGAAGATTACAGCCCAATTAACTTACATCCTGATCTGCAGGCTACAGTCCGGGCGCTAGAGGTCCAGGTGACAGGTCTCTTCTGTCTCCTCTGCAGTGCTGCTCATGTACTTCCTGTATCAGTGTATCAGGAAGCATGTGGGGGGGGGGGGGAGGATGAGGAGCGGGGAACAGCAGGGCACATGCTGCTGCTATAGCCGGGGGGTACTGGAGGGGCACATCTGACTATTACAGAGGGAAGTGGGGCTACATGAGGCACATCTGGCTACAGGTGAGGTGGGGGGCTACAAGAGCCACATCTGGCTATAAGGTAGGGGGGTAAAAGATGCACATCTGACTATTACTGGGGGTCACAGAGGGGCACATCTGACTATTACTGGGGAAGGTGGGGGCTACATGAGGCACATCTGGCTACAGGTAATGTGCTACAAGAGCCACATCTGGCTATAAGGTAGGGGATAACAGAGGCACATATGACTATTACTGGGGGTAAAGAAGGGCACATCTGACTATTACTAGGGAAGGTAGGGGCTACATGAGGCACATCTGGCTATAGGTGTGTGGGAGAAGGCTACCCGAGGCTCAACTGGCTATGGTTATTATTGGGGGTGGCTAACTTAGGCACTTCTGACTATTACTGGGAAGGGGGGAGGGTTAACTAAAGCACATCTGGCTATTACTGGTGGGGGGGACTACCTAATACTGGGGATATTGGCTACTGGGGCTGCCTAATACTGGTGGCACATCTGGCTATCTATACTGGGAGGCAACCTAACTAATACTAAAGGCTCATTTGGCTACATATATTGGGGGTGGTGGGAACCTACCTAATACTGGGGGTACATCAAGCTATCTAAACTGGGCTGGGGGTCTTCCTAATACTAGGTGCACTTTTGCTACCTACAAAGGGGCCAAAAAAATTCAGGGAGGGGGCACAACTCGACATCTCAGCCTCTAGTGCTGGAGAACCTTGTTCCGACCCTGCTGCTTAATTGTTCTAATGACTGCATCTGCTCAGCCACTGATAAGGAATCATACAAAGTTTTGCAGACAAAGATTTGTAGACAGTCCCTATTCAGTGTTCAGCAGGGTCTTGTGTACAGTGCTGCTCTGCCCCAGCCTTTCTATCCCTCCCCAAGTGCTTTGTACTGTAGTGATGTTTGAGGAGTCTGGGCACTGAGATAAAAAGCTTTCTGTTCTCTGCACAATTGTTCTAATGTCTGAATCTGCTCAGCCACTGATAAGGAATCATACAAAGTTTTGCAGACAAAGACTTGTAGACAGTCCCTATTCAGTGTTCAGCAGGGTCTGCCCTGTAGTCAGGGGTGTATCTGGGAAATATAGGGCCTATGGCAAACACTGAAATTGCACCCCCCTCTACCTGTCAGAGTTCCCTTCCCTTCTAGAAACAGCATCCTTTCTCAGGTACATGTGTTTTTCAGCTCAGGATATTGCTGACGCTACTTTTTTGGAAATATCTCTCAGATTCCCTCTCTATACTCTTTACTAACATTAAACCAAGTGTGCCCTATACACATAAGTTAAGTAGCCATGTTCCCCAAATAACGGAACATGGCTACTAGAAGGCACGGGGGAAGGCATGGCAGTGCAGCACAGGAGCAGGAATGGCGCCCATAGTGCTGTGGCGCCCATGGCACGAGCCCTGCCAGCACTCCTCTAGATACGCCTGACTGTAGTGAGCTGAAGGAGTCTGCAGAGCCTGTTCTGCTCTATCAGAAATGGACAAATTGAGTGTAAGAGGCTGAGGCTGCAAGCACACTTGTCTGGCCCAGTGCACACCAAAACCGCTAGCAGATCCGCAATATGCTAGCGGTTTTGGGAGCTGATTTCAGAGCGATTCTAGGTATGTTTAGAGAGGTTTTCTAAACATACCTAGCAGTTTTGGGTGCGTGTTTTTGTGTAGCAGAGTACACATATTGTTACAGTAAAAGCTGTTACTGAACAGCTTCTGTAACAAAAACGCCTCTGAAGTAGCGTTTTTCAGAGCGGTTTGCGTTTTTCCTATACTTTACATTGAGAACGAAACGCTTCTGCAAACCGCTTACGTGCAGCAGGAGGCACGTTTGCGGCTAGGCAAAAACCTCAAACCTGTTCTCATATGCAATTTCTTGATCTCTTCTGCCACCATCACCATGGACACCCAACAGTAAACAGACTCACCAGATGTATTGGCCACTGCTAGACTGGCCAACCATGCACAAATCCAGGAGCCTCAGTACTTCAGGATCCTGGTACCGCTGTGATGCTGTCCGTTTAGACCACCATCATCCTTCCCATAATCCATGCAATGTATCTCAAAGAAACAGCCTCCATAGCGTAACTCCGTAAAAAACTTAAAACTTTAATAATAAAATTGCACTCACATGCTCCAGATTGTATTGCACATTTAGAGTTTCACGGGCTCTCCCCCGTTGCCTGGCAGGGCACAGCTTGTGTTGGGTCCTCCTGTTCCCCCTCCACTCAGCTTGTATTGCACAATGGGCTATGCTGCTTATCAAGAGCCAAAGTTGAAATATGTACCGTGTTATCAAAGCGCTATAGCTTGTACAATTTAAAACTGATTAAAACGTCCCAGCGGAGTGCGCTACCACAAGGTCCGGCAAGACCCAAATACTTATACACAATCGCTTAAGCGCACATCCTATTCAATATAAAAGTCCACAAAACACTATTCAGGAGTTTCTCAATGCTGTTCTCATATGCAATTTCGTGATCTCTTCTGCCTTGCAGGGTGGGCTGTAAGGAAATAGTATAGGAAGAGGTGGCCCGGTAAAAACATAATTACCCACATTCCTTGGAGAGGATACTACAAGCTTTATACACAGTTGCCCTGAGTGTGGAATGCACCTACATGAAGGGTTAACTGGGATAGGATGGGGAGGTCCCGGAGATAGGAAGTGGGAAAGGGGAACACCAATCAGCTTGCAAACTAGTTAAAACTAACGCGTACGTCATGACGCATGTGACGCGGAAACAGGCAGCCAATCAGAAGCAGCCCAAGAATACAACATGTATAATGCGTACGTATTGATGTATGCGACGTGGACGGATGACGCGTATGACGCGGACAACGGTGCCCGAACGCGGACGTAATGACGCATGCAGTAAGGGCGGAAGCGAAAAACTGAAAGAGACGTGATCAAGCGTACGTCATGACGCGTATCACGCGGACGGAAGAGGAGGAAAAGGCAATTAGCCTCAAACCAAAGGATATAAAAACCCTGGTAATGAGTCCAACTCCCGTGCCCCTGATGAGTCACGAGGGAGTGACTAAATCGATCGGGCGGGAGGTTGGACATACCAGGAAGCGAACGGCCGGTGGAGGCGGTGGTGTCTGCAAGCTGAGTGGAGGGGGAACAGGAGGACCCAACATAAGCTGTGCCCTGCCAGGCAACGGGGGAGAGCCGTGAAACTCTAAATGTGCAATACAATCTGGAGCATGTGAGTGCAATTTTATTATTAAAGTTTTACGTTTTTTACGGAGTTACGCTATGGAGGCTTTTTTTTTGAGGTACATTGCATGGATTTTGGGGAGTATGATGGTGGTCTAAATGGACAGCATCACAGCGGTACCAGGATCCTGAAGTACTGAGGCTCCTGGATTTGTGCATGGTTGGCCAGTCTAGCAGTGGCCAATACATCTGGTGAGTCTGTTTACTGTTGGGTGTCCATGGTGATGGTGGCAGAAGAGATCAAGAAATTGCATATGAGAACAGCATTGAGAAACTCCTGAATAGTGTTTTGTGGACTTTTATATTGAATAGGATGTGCGCTTAAGCGATTGTGTATAAGTATTTGGGTCTTGCCGGACCTTGTGGTAGCGCACTCCGCTGGGACGTTTTAATCAGTTTTAAATTGTACAAGCTATAGCGCTTTGATAACACGGTACAAAAAACCTCAAACCGCCGGTGTGCACCATCCCATTGCAATACATTAGCCAAGCGTTTTTACAGGCGGATGCGGCTGGCGGATCGCTCCAAAAACCGCTCAGTGTGCACTAGGCCTAAGTCAGTTTTCTGTGTGTGTTTTCTGCACATCGTGTGTGTCTGTATGTGTGAAAACATGCATGTTTTATCACAGAAGTGAATGTAATTGATAGAGAAAATGCTTCCAGTGCTTCACTGCTGTCTGTTTTTATCTGCATGGGGAAAACACATTCAAGTGTGCACTAGCCAATTGAATAACATTGGTTCTCAGTTTACGGTAACTGTGCAGAAAATGAAGGGGGCATCCAAAGTTTCGCAGGGGGCCCAGTGATTTCTAGTTACGCCCCTGGCAGTACAAACCATGCTTTGATAAAGATCCCAAAACAAATCATGTTATTAGTAAAATCATCTTGTGCATAACTGCATATTCCTATTGTACATAAGTTAATAAGAAGGGAAAAGATTGTAAGAAGAACAGATGAAAAAGCAGATAAAATCTGTATGGCACTGGCACAAATTGGCATAAAAGACATCAGGGAATTTTCAGACAACAAGAGTTTTAGTAATATGCACCTGCCTGATGTGCAGGCCAAGCCCAAGTGCTGTACCAGCACACATCATGGATTTTTTAGAACAGAGAAATGGAAACAATATGAGTTCAGTAGAGATGTAGAGCCATGTACAATGTCATGCCAAGGAAATAATAGTTTGATTCCAACCAAAAATTATTATTTTCTAAAATAAATGCTGTAAGCAGCCTGAGGGCCCTTTTCCACTAGCAATCGCTAGCGTTCACGCTGAACGCTAGCGATTGCTGAATCGCAATTACCGGCGATTCCCCGACGTTCGCGGCCGCGATTTTGCTATGCTATGCACTGCATAGCAAAATCGCGGCAATAATCGCTCCGCCGCGCGATCGCGATCCGGTCAAAAACGAATCGCGGTAGTGGAAATGACCTACCGCGATTCCTATGCTAAAAGCAAACTGTAGCGATTTGACAAATCACTAGCGGTTTGCGGTTTTGCGATTAAGCAATCGCAAACGCTGTAGTGGAAAAGGGCCCTGAGTGTGTATTACATTTTTTTATAGCTCCATAATTTTTGTGTACATGTAAAAATAGCGACCGGTAAAAAAGGTGCCAGAAATAGCCGTTGTTCTAATTTTGCAGCTAGTAAAATGGGCACCAGGAAATGGTGTGGAATATTGAGAATTATGCAGTTACTATCCCCTACTGTTACATCTATTATTCACTAAAAATTTGTATTGCAAAATAGCAAACATACCTACATTGCATTTGTGATTGTGCACAGAGCTATGACCCCTTTCCAAAAATGGGAAACACTACAGTACAGAGCCATGCTGTAATATTATGCTCAAAATTTAGGTTGCCATTGTATAGTTAAATAAGCAAGGGAATTCTGAAAAAGTCATCATCTATACGGTATCATATGTTGCCCCAAAACTATGTATCATTCGATATTAACCACTTGAGGACCACACTCTTTCTACCCCTTAAAGAGACACTGAAGCGTAAAAAAATATATGATATAATGAATTGGTTGTGTACTATGAATAATTACTAGTAGATTAGCAGCAAAGAAAATATTCTCATATATTTATTTTCAGGTATATAGTGTTTTTTCTAACATTGCATCACTCTATAATATGTGCAGATTACACAACACTCAGCATTCAAAATGAGTCTTTCAGAGCAGTCTGTGAAGTAATGAACTCTCCTCTAGCAGAGGAAAAGTAAACAGTTCAATTACAGTTGAGATAATAAAAGTCAGATAACAGCCCTCTCCACGACTAAGTTAGTCGGAGAGCTTAATAGCTTTTTTGCATAGAGATAACAACTGGAGTTTCTCAACTCTTCCTGTACTGGAAACAATTAGGGCCCTTTTCCACCAGCGCGTTTGCGCTGGCTGAATCGCAAAACCGCAAACCGCTAGCGATTTTACAATCGCTACGGTTTGCTTTTTAACATAGGAATCGCGGTAGGTCATTTCCACTACCGCGATTCGCTTTTGTCGGGAACGCGAACGCGCGGCGGAGCGATAATTGCCGCGATTTTGCTATGCAGTGCATAGCATAGCAAAATCGCGGCCTCAAACGTCGGGGGAATCGCCGGTTTTGCGATTCAGCAATCGCTAGCGTTCAGCGTGAACGCTAGCGATTGCAGGTGGAAAAGGGCCCTTAGACTGAT
The DNA here is from genome assembly GCF_040937935.1 of Hyperolius riggenbachi. Classification (NCBI taxonomy): domain Eukaryota; kingdom Metazoa; phylum Chordata; class Amphibia; order Anura; family Hyperoliidae; genus Hyperolius; species Hyperolius riggenbachi. Next base: position 157,290,835 of record NC_090653.1, on the reverse strand, counting down.
GTATCTGATCTTAATGTTTTTTTTCTCAGCTGTACTACACCAACAAATCATAATATCATAATTTTTTTTTCGCTTCAGTGTCTCTTTAAGGATCAGAGCCTTTTTCTCCATTCAGACCACTGCAGCTTTCACGGTTTATTGCTTGGTCATACAACCTACCACCTAAATGAATTTGACCTCCTTTTCTTGTCACTAATACAGCTTTCTTTTGGTGCTATTTGATTGCTGCTGCGATTTTTAGTCTTTATTATATTCATCAAAAAAGACATGAATTTTGTCAAAAAAATGATTTTTTTTTACTGTCTGTGCTGACATTTTTCAAATAAAGTAAAATTTCTTTATACATTTTTGTCCAAATTTATTATGCTACATGTCTTTGATAAAGAAAAATCCATTCAGTGTATATTTATTGGTTTGGGTAAAAGTTATAGCGTTTACAAACTATGGTGCCAAAAGTGAATTTTCCCATTTTGAAGCATCTCTGACTTTTCTGACCCCCTGTCATGTTTCATGAGGTGCTAAAATTCCAAGATAGTATAAATACTCCCCAAATGACCCCATTTTAGAAAGAAGACATCCCAAAGTATTCACTGAGAGGCATGGTGAGTTCATAGAAGATTTCATTTTTTTGTCACAAGTTAGTGGAAAATGACACTTTGTGACAAAAAAAAAAAAGTTTCCATTTCTTCTAACTTGCGACAAAAAAAAAAAAAAATGAAATCTGCCACGGACTCACTATGCTCCTCTCTGAATACCTTGAAGTGTCTAATTTCCAAAATGTGGTCATTTGTGGGATGTGTTTACTGTCCTGGCATTTTGGGGGGTGCTAAATTGTAAGCACCCCTGTAAAGCCTAAAGGTGCTCATTGGACTTTGGGCCCCTTAGCGCAGTTAGGCTGCAAAAAAGTGCCACACATGTGGTACTGCCGTGCTCAGAAGAAGTAGAATAATGTGTTTTGTGGTGTATTTTTACATATACCCATGCTGGGTGGGGGAAATATCTCTGTAAATGACAATTTTTTGATTTTTTTTTTACACACAATTGTCCATTTACAGAGAGATTTCTCCCACCCAGCAAGGGTATGTGTAAAAATACACCCCAAAACACATGATAATACTTCTCCTGAGTACGGCGATACCACATGTGTGACACTTTTTTGCAGCCTAGGTGCGCTAAGGGGCCCAACGTCCTATTAACAGGTCATTTTAAGGCATTTGTTTTCTAGACTACTCACGGTTTAGGGCCCCTAAAATGCCAGGGCAGTGTAGGAACCCCACAAGTGACCCCATTTTAGAAAGAAGACACCCCAAGGTATTCCGTTAAGTGTATGGTGAGTTCATAGATGATTTTATTTTTTGTCACAAGTTAGTGAACAATTACACTTTGTGAAAAAACAATAAAAATCAATTTCCGCTAACTTTTGGCAAAAAATAAAATCTTCTATGAACTCGTCATACACCTAACAGAATACCTTGGGGTGTCTTTTTTATAAAAAGGGGTCACTTGTGGGGTTCCTATACTGCCCTGGCATTTTACAGGCCCAAAACCGTTAGTAGTCTGGAAACCAAATTTCTCAAAATGACTGTTCAGGGGTATAAGCATCTGCAAATTTTGATGACAGGTGGTCTATGAGGGGGCGAATTTTGTGGAACCGGTCATAAGCAGGGTGACCTCTTAGATAACAGGTTGTATTGGGCCTGATCTGATGGATAGGAGTGCTAGGGGGGTGACAGGAGGTGATTGATGGGTGTCTCAGGGGGTGGTTAGAGGGGAAAATAGATGCAATCAATGCACTGGGGAGGTGATCGGAAGGGGGTCTGAGGGGGATCTGAGGGTTTAGCCGAGTGATCAGGAGCCCACACGGGGCAAATTAGGGCCTGATCTGATGGGTAGGTGTGCTAGGGGGTGACAGGTGGGGACAGGAGGTGATTGATGGGTGTCTCAAGGTGTGATTAGTGGGGGGAATAGATGCAAGCAATGCACTGGCGAGGTGATCAGGGCTGGGGTCTGAGGGCATTCTGAGGGTGTGGGCGGGTGATTGGATGCCCTAGGGGCAGATAGGGGTCTAATCTGATGGGTAGCAGTGACAGGTGGTGACAGGGGGTGATTGATGGGTAATTAGTGGGTGTTTAGAGGAGAGAACAGATGTAAACAACGCACTTGGAAGGTGCAGATGGCGGGTCTGCAGGCGATCTGATGGTGTGGTGGGTGATCAGATTGCCCACAAGGGGCAGGTTAGGGGCTGATTGATGGGTGGCAGTGAGAGGGGGTGATTGATGGGTGGCAGTGAGAGGGGGTGATTGATGGGTGATTGATAGGTGATTGACAGGTGATTGACAGGTGATCAGTGGGTTATTACAGGGAAGAACAGATGTAAATAATGCACTGGCGAATTGATAAGGGGGGGGAGGGGGTCTGAGGGCAATCTGAGCGCGTGGGTGGGTGATTGGGTGCCCGCAAGGGGCAGATTAAGGTCTAATCTGATGGGTAAGTGACAGGTGGTGACAGGGGGTGATTGATGGGTAATAAGTGGGTGTTTAGAGGAGAGAACAGATGTAAACATCGCACTTGGGAGGTGATCTGACGGCGGGTCTGCAGGTGATTTGATGGTGTGGGTGGGTGATCAGATTGCCCGCAAGGGGCATGTTAGGGGCTGATTGATGGGTGGCAGTGACAGGGGGTGATTGATGGGTGGCAGTGACAGGGGGTGATTGATGGGTGATTGATAGGTGATTGACAGGTGATCAGTGGGTTATTACAGGGAAGAACAGATACACAGGGGGGGTCAGAGTGCAGTTAGGGACCGAATAAAAAAATAGCGTTAACAGATAGTTACAGGGAGTGATTGATGGGTGATTAGGGGAGTGATTGGGTGTAAACAGTGGTCTGGGAGGTGGGCAGGGGGGTGCTGTGGGTGATCAGGGGGCAACGGGGGGAGATCAGTGTGCTTGGGTGCAGACTAGGGTGGCTGCAGCCTTTCCTGGTGGTCCCTCAGACACTCGGACCACCAGGGAAGGAGGCAGCCTGTATAATACACTTTGTATACATTACAAAGTGTATTATACACTTTGTAGCGGCGATCGTGGGGTTAACAACCCGCCGGCGCTTCTGAAACGGCTGGAGGGTTGTCGTCACGGGTGGGCGGAGCCAGTTGCCGGGGGAAGCGCGCGTCATTAATGACGCGATCGCTCCCCCTGGCATGCCGAAAGGACGCAACGCCCTTGGGCGTATTGCGGTCCTTTCGGCGTCCACTTTACCGCCGCCCATCGGCTGTGGGCGGTTGGCAAGTGGTTAATACATTTTGATTCATCATGTCACAGGACAGTATTCCACTTTGCCTTAAAGTGAATCTGAGCCAAAGCTCAGGCCAAAAAGGAAATATTTACCTTAGAAGAGGGAAAGCTCTGTATCTTTTAGAGATGGCTCAAACCTCAGATTTTGGCGGACGGGAACTCCGCAAAAGTCCACGAACTGACGAACTCGGCTAACCGCAATAGACTTCAATGGGCAGGCGAACTTTAAAGACTACATACACTGTTTCTGGCTACAAAAGTGATGGAAAACATGTTTCAAGGGGTCTAACACCTGGAGGGGGGCATGGCGGAGTGGGATACACACCAAAAGTCTCTGGGAAAATTACGGATTTGACGCAGAGCAGGGTTATAATCCCTAAAAGGCAGAAATCACATTGCATTCCTAAATTGGAGGCATAAAGTGCTTAAAAACAGCCTGTGTATACATGGATCAGGTAGTGTAAGTGGTGTATTGCTTCACACTGACAGAACAAACTCACTGTGTAACACACCGCAAACAGCTGTTTATTTAGTGATGGCCGTGCTGGTGCGCACGATTGCGAGAGTGCAGGCGGTGGTGGTTTTCCAGCCCATATGGTCGCCGGGCTGAGGTAGCTCAATGACAGAACAACAGTGACTGTCCAGCTTTTCGAATTTGGTCTGTCCACAATGAAGCAACAACCTTATTATCTTAGGTGTGCCCCCCAACACACTCATATAGATCATTGCTTCATTGTGATATGCAAGCCCCTTCACCGCAGAAAGGTAACCATCCCGAAGGGGAATCGATGCATGTACATGCCTTTTGTTTTATTGTAGCAGTCACAGTGCAGCCAGAAAAATTAGGCATGTACACGCACCAGAAAAGTTATTAATCTTTTTATTTTTTTTAAGATAATTTTTATTTAACCGGTTCAGCACCGCAGTACCGAAAATCTCATGCATCCGAGCAACGTTCACCTCCCATTCATTCACCTATAACTTTATTGCTACTTATCACAATGAATTGATCTATATCTTGTTTTTTCCGCCACTAATTAGGCTTTCTTTGGGTGCTACATTTTGCTAAGAATTATTTTTTTCTAAATCCATTTTACAGGAAGATTAAGAAAGAAATGAAAAAAAAAATCATTATTTCTCAGTTTTTGGCCATTATAGTTTGAAATGAATATAAGCTACCGTAATTAAAACACATGTATTTTATTTGCCCATCTGTCCCGGTTATTACACCGTTTAAACGATGTCCCTATCACAATTTAGGGTGCCAATATTTCATTTAGAAATAAAGGTGCTTTTTTTCAATTTGCATCCACCACTATTTATAAGCTTATAATTTTAAATAATATAATAACATACAATCTTGACATGCATATTTAAAAAGTTCAGACCCTTGGGTAACTATTTATGTTGTTTTTTTTTTTAAATATGTATGTGGGTCATTTTTGGTGTGGGAGGGAAACTCCTAATTTTAAATGTAAAATAATAGAATTGTTTTATTAAAAATGTATGTGGGTGCAGTTTACTATTTGGCCACTAGATGGCCACAGTAAAAAAAGTCCTGGATGCGAACGATCTCGCATCTAGGAACTAAAGTACACGGAGAAGTTTCCTGGGGGGCAAAAATACCGCGCTCTCTCACTAGAAAGCGTCGTTTTTTCTGCGGGGAAATTAGATCGGTGAATGGGAATTATATTCCCGTTCACTGATCGGGGAGGGGGGGGAGGGGGGGGGGTAGCGGCGGGTGCGCGCCCGATCGCGCGCACCATGCGCCAGAAGCAGCAGTGCCTATCTGGACGAGGAAGCTCGTCCAGATAGGCCAAACTGGTTACATTTTTAAACATACATAGAACATATGCAAAGGTAGAAGTTGAGTACACATCAATCTTTTTAAAAATTCAGGAATCCAACTGGAGTCCTGGACCCTTTTAGTGTTGGTGGAGAAGGCAGTCAAGCGGCCTGTAGGCAGAGATTCTGTGTGGGGACTGACTTAGTCTTTGGGCAGGCAGTAGCCCTCCGGGATCCATGCCTCAGATGCACACAGATGCAGTGGAAATATATGCACTGCTCTAATACAGTGTGCAGTCACACAGATGCAGTGGAAAGATATGCACTGCTCTAATACAGTGTGCAGTCACACAGATGCAGTGGAAAGATATGCACTGCTCTAATACAGTGTGCAGTCACACAGATGCAGTGGAAAGCTATGCACTGCTCTAATACAGTGTGCAATCACAGATGCAGTGGAAAAATATGCACTGCTCTTATACAGTGTGCAGTCACACAGATGCAGTGGAAAGATATGCACTGCTCTAATACAGTGTGCAGTCACACAGATGCAGTGGAACGATATGCACTGCTCTAATACAGTGTGCAGTCACAGATGCAGTGGAAAGATATGCACTGCTCTAATACAGTGGAAAGATATGCACTGTGCCACTTGTCTAATACAGTGTGCTGTCAGACAGTGAGACTACAAATACCAAGCAGGCAGCATCTGTCTGTGGGCTGTATCTATGCAGTGTCACCCACAAAAAGAGCTATGCTTTAGTATGTTAATTCACACAAACAGAGTGGGAAGAAATGCACTGATCTAATACAGTGTGTCAGCAAGCAAGGGCGCAGCTGCGACAGGGCTATATCTATGCTATGTCAGTGACGTCACACACACACAAAAAAAGAACACATCAGAAGAACATTAGCCCTCAAAAGAGCTGTTTTGGGGTGCTTTCAGCAACAAATTTCAGCGAGGATCAAGCTAACAAGAGCCTAACTAACACTTTCCCTATCTCTCCAGCAACCTCTCCCCTACTCTCACTACAGTGACATTAGCAGAGTGAGAACATGGCCGACGCTTTGGCGTATTTATAGGGGCGGGGCGGGGATCCAGAAGGGAGTGCAGCCTGATTGGCTGCCATGTGTCTGTCGACTGTGATGTAGAGGGTCAAAGTTTAGCGCAATGAAGAGGTATAGAGGGCAGGTTGAACGCGCCATGTGTTTGCTACCCACCGCGGGCGTGGGTAGCTGATATCCACTCAAACTACCTTGCAACACAAATCACATCCCAATGCACAACAAGACAGACTTTGCAAAGGATGGGCTTTAGCAGCAGGAGACCATCAAGAGTGCCTTTGGTATCACAGAAAAATAGAAAAACACACCTGCTGGGGTCCTTGTCACCATGCTCGATTGGTCTCAAACTGGTCTGAGGAGCATCAATCGGAGTTTAAAGTGAACCTAAAGAAAAAAATAACCATTTACTTACTTGCAGCTTCTTCTAGTCCCCTGAAGTCTTCCTGGTCCCTCGTCATCTTCCCGCTCAGCCGTTTCTCTGCTGTCCTCCTCTGGACGACTGATCTAGACAACTGATGAGTCGGCTGGCCACTGCGCATGCATGGTGCTGGCTGCGCACATTCTCTATCGCACTCCCGCAATCAGGAGCATTCTGTGCGTGCATGCTAGCAATTTTTTGCTTACTGTGCAAAAGGGGAGTGCGATAGGGGACACGTGCATGTCATGGGACTGTGCATCTACTGTTGGAGAGGGACACCAGATAAATGGCGGGATGATGTCGAGGGACCAGGGGGCTGGAAGGTAAGTAAGTGGGCAATTTTTTTTTACTTTAGGTTTCCTTTAACCTGCTTCCACGGCCAGCTCTGTCCCCTGACCTCAGTCCTATTGAGCATTTGTGGGGCGAAGTCGAAAGATAACTTCAATGCTTGGAAATGCCACCATCCAATCTGACCCAACTTAGAGCTGCCAATATGTCAGCATGGGCCAACAATCCTCATCAATGGTATCAGCATCTTGCTGAGTCCATGCCAAGAAGAATATTGGCTGTGATCAGAACTAGGTGCACCAACTCGTTATTAGAGGGTGTCTCTATTTTTTTGGTCACGCAGTGTACTTAATCACAAAGACACTTGGCTGCATACACCACTAATCAGTGGAATTTACCATAGTGTGTCAAGGGCAGCAGGTATCTGAGAACCAAGCATGGTTCATTTTCATAGAAGTCAGGTGGTCTACAGTGTTCATCTGTTATTCACACCCTTACCAATTAGACACATACAGCCATGCAGTTTGGTGGCACTAACTGCGTTGACATGCATGCAGGAACGCTTATCAGTTGTATAGGTGTTATTAGTGCAGCAGGCTGCTGCTGACTTTAGAGAAGGGGGGGGGGCGGGGAGCAAAGTTGTGATGGTGCTGGAATAGGTAATACTCTGGTCTACTTTGCCATTCCTTATAGAGGGAGCAGACGGAAAGTACAAGAGGAAGGCTGGAGGAGGGAGATGTACCTGCTCCCCGTCCATCCTGAGACTGTGGTGCCTGTTAAGCCACTGCGACATAGTCTTGTGCCTGGTGTCTAGTCTGGTGTAAATGCAGCATAATGAACTTCACACAGCAATACAAAACACTTATTCTCCAACACCAAAGTCTTCTCTAACTGCCATAGCCACAAATCTTACTAGCTAAGTCACCAGACAGCAGATGCTGTGGTTGTCAAATGGCTGGTATATAAAAAGCCTACATGGAGCCATATGTGATTAGAGGATTCTAATAGGATGCTTCTCACCACATACATGGAAAGATCCCATTGTGTTTTTCCCCACATAGGATTCCATACCAATCCTGATGTTGCCTGCTGATTGGCTGATTGCAAAGACCCAGATTATGAAGGGTTTTCCTGCCAATTTCTTTCCATACCATACACAATCAATCGATTCCAGACTCAACCCTTGCACGAATAATCTTCAGAATTTATTGTAGTAATGTATGCGGTTATACAGCAGACAAAAAAGCACAACGTTTCGGGCTACATGCCCTTCTTTCCATAAACATTACAGGTGTTTGGTTCGGAAATTATAAACTTGAATTCAAAATGGGGGGGATTTTGATTTAGACCCGAAGATAAACAGCTTCACTAGCAGAGAGAGAGGCAGTAGTCCAAGGTTCTCTCCAAAACATGGTTTGGTGATCAGCAACGTCTGGTTGTACTAAGCCGTAAGATTTTTTTTATGTGCTCCTTACACCATACAACTATATTCATATAGTTCCTAGTGACACGACTATATACTCTGTACAACGCTGTGTAATATGTCGACGCTACATAAAATACTTAAATACATAAATAAATTCATTCTGGGTAGCAACTTGTGGAGCTGGCTGCGCTTGGGGGTACAGCATAGTTATTTTCTTTGGGTGGTTTTTATCAGCGCCGGTAAACATCAAGACACCTATACTTGACATACTTGAAAGAACAGGAAAAATCTGTTGGCGGGGCCCATACCCTTCCCCAGCATAACCTGCCCCCTCCCCCCAGACTAGGCAGAGCATTGACAGTGAAGCATCATACATTACTTGCTTTTGGCGGTGGAATAGGTCCTCCTCACTCTTCTTCAGTGCAGCTCTGCTCTGTGCAACTTATCACCTTATGGCATGTCAGAATCAAGAAGGTGACATTCTGCAAGACTACAGGGGTGTGAGGAGGAGGACCTATCCCACCACCAGAAGCAGGTGAGGTGTATTACACTCTGTTACTCCTGCTCTGCATGTAGGGGCTGCAGCAGGCCCCCTTAGCACCAGGGTTCCCCCACATTGTTTTAGAAACATAAGCAGTAGAAACTGCTAGACAAGAGATCTTGGGGAAACAGAGCAGGGTCATCCACAAGGCAAACTCAGGCAGTTGCCTAGAGCCTGGAGATGGTCTAGGTGCCTGGTGGCTTTCTAGCCCCTATCAAATCCTTCTTAAAAAGCCATGTGACCATCAGGTGGGCACAAACTGCTATCTTGCCTAGGGCCTTATTGTATCTTAATCCTTTTTTTGTGGGTAATCATGGGTGTGCACCATCCTCTGACTACAGGAACACTTTTCATATTTATTCTGGAAAGAGGATCTCAAAATGGTCATCATGTCTGCAAGTCAGACCGTTACCACATGTCTAAGGTGACTTCAGCCTTTGAGGCATTTTATGCTAGTAGAAAGTAAAAAAATCACATCACACCGAGTTTGTCAAGTGTTACATTCAAAATGATGCTTTGTATGGCTTGTAATTGTAAAGGTCCATTTTCCATTACAAACCAATGTGTTTCGAAGCTAGGCATGTCCATTTTTATTCTTTATAACATGATTGTTTCCATCTGTTTTTCACATCTGTCGCTTCATTTCTGTGACCACACTGATTTCCCCGAGCACAGCACTTGTAAAATAGTGAGGCATTTCTGCGGCTTGCCGTGCTTTCCAGATTTCACTGTATGACTGGCAAGATTTCTGAAGTATTACAACGTCACTTTCCATGGTTGCCCAGACCCAGAAATCTTCTCTCCTTCATAAAGATTAAGGACCATTTGTGCGATTTCCAAGCAGAACTTTTAAGCTAAGATACTGTCCAAAATAACTGTCTTTCTTTTTTTCGCTAAAAGCACTCACTCAACATAATATCATACTCCTACACTGGGCATTTTGTCTAAGAAAAGGTGTTAAAAAAAAACTGTCCTGAAAATGAGTCCAAAAATAATGTCGAGTGAAATTACATTCAGTGAAAACATGGTAGCAGCAAATTTGAAATTTGCAGTGGCTGTATAACATGGCAATTAAGTACATCAATCTTTACCTCATCAGCACAAAATCAACTGCAGCTGCTTAGCATTAATCTCTAAAGGTGTGTTTATAACTCCAAATTTACCTAAGGCATGATGAAGCAAAATGATAAATAGGTCAAACATTGCCAAAAAGAAGGCCCGAGTTAAAAAAGAAAAACAGACAGCAATGGCATGAGAACAAAGGTTATAGCAGCTGCAACTAGGCTTTTGTACCGTGGGGCCCACTACAACCCCTTCTGTGATATTGACTGACAATACTACAGTGTAAACATCAATAGTGACAAAGGTACTTATCCGTTAGCTGGGCGCATCCTCCAGGTGGCGACAAAACTCCACCAGAGTTACATCTTTCCCTACTATCCATGTCGGCCTGGAGGGGTAATAGTAATTAGCGCCACCTGCCGGATGCGCCCGGCTAACGGATAAGTACCGTGACTAAATATAAAGTGCAAATTGTGCACGTTATATTTTGTCACTACTGATGTTTACACTGGTGCACATTACTGAACCTGGGTTCAACCACTGGTGGGCTCTGCATAGATGCCCACCAAGCTGGCAATATATACTTTTTGGGTATTAATTAATTACATGCGCTTACATATTGTTGCATATACTATCTGGTAAAATGGGCATGATGGTTTGCAGCTGAAGTAACATAGGACTATGTGGTCTGTTTTAATTGACATTAATGTCATTATATTATATGTGATTTAAATATTTTTTGAATAAATTGTTATATTCTTGAGTGGTGCTGCTAATATGGGCCTTCTTTTTCTCAGCTGTGGATGTATATAATTTTGGGCTCTTGCACACTCCATTTATATTGCCAAGTGTTGCGGACACACCTTTTGCTCTGTATGGAGGAATGAGCTAAAATTCCTCTGGCTCAATGTACAGGATTGATCAACAACAGTCTGCACACATATTTAGTTGCAGATATTGCTGCTGTATTTGGGATCACACCGAATACCAAGAGAACGTTTCACTTACTTTTGCCACTCATGTTACTGGATATTTTTAATCTAATATATTACCAAACATAATGATTTTTGTTTCATTTGTTTAACTAGATTTTCATCATTTCATTTTAGGACTTGTTTGAAAGTCAGATGATGTTGTAGGTCACAATAATATAAGAATGCAGAAAATCCTTAAAGGTTCACAAACTTTCAAGTACCACTATATATACCCAAGTGAGATGAGGAGAGATCAAAAACCTCACCTGAAGAGTTCAAAACCTTCAATGCCTAGGAGGAGTTCTGGTTCACCGTGAGCTTGCTAGGCAATCTGTAAGTCTGCAAAGTTCAGCGGTAGTTTTGGCAGCCAAGCTTGACAACATACTACACTAGATTGATTCTCAATGTCTTGTGTTTTTTTCTTTGAGTTTCCAGAGAACTATGGTGTCTCAGGATTGTAAAGCATATTTATTTTTTAACGCAATTGTCCTTAAAGGAAATCTGAAGTTAGAGGGATAATGGAGACTGACATATTTAATTCATTTTAAACAATACCAGTTGTCTGGCTGTCCTGCCGATCCTCTGCCTCTAAAATGTTTAGCTATAGACCTTGAACAAGCATGCAGATCAGATGTCTCTGACAAAAACCCGACTAGATTAGCTGCATGCTTGTTACAGGCGTGTGATTCATACACTGCTGCAGCCAAAAAGATCAGCATGACTGCCGGGTAGATGGGGTAGCTGGTATAGTTTAAAATGAAATAAATATGGCAGCCTCCATATACGTCTTGCTTCAGGTCCCCTTTAATTTAATGCACTATTTTTAGATGTGGAAAAAAGGTGGCATTCAGCAAAATATGTGAAATATGCTGCAGAAGGTTATAGGGCTGCTATACATTGAAAGGAATAATGGTAGTGTGTTTATGTACAGTATGTATGTATGTGTGTGTGTGTGTGTGGAGGGGGGGGGGCTTGGGTGCAGCACATTCAAGGGGTCGGGGGCTGCTATACATGAAGGCAATAACTGCACAAGGAAAGTCTGTAAATTTGTAGTAAATAAAGTAATCAAGTAGCCTGGAGACATAGGTTACATAGTTACATAGTTATTTTGGTTGAAAAAAGACATACATCCATCGAGTTCAACCAGAGAACAATGTACAACACCAGCCTGCTCCCTCATATATCCCTGTTGATCCAGAGGAAGGCTAAAAAACCCTTACAAGGCATGGTCCAATTAGCCTCAATAGGGAAAAAAATTCCTTCCCGACTCCAGATGGCAATCAGATAAAATCAGATAAAATCCTTGGATCAACATCATTAGGCATTACCTAGTAATTGTAGCCATGGATGTCTTTCAACGCCAGGAAAGCATCTAAGCCCCCTTTAAATGCAGGTATAGAGTTTGCCATAACGACTTCCTGTGGCAATGCATTCCATATCTTAATTACTCTTCTTGTAAAGAACCATTTCCTAAATAAATGTCTAAAACGGTTTTCCTCCATGTCCTTTGAGAAGGCCTAGGGACAAAAAGCTCATCTGCCAAGCTATTATGTTGCCCTATGATGTATTTATACATGTTAAAGGGACTCCGAGCAGTGCAAAAACTATGGAAAGATGCATATCATTTTAAAGCTCTCTTTCTCCTCTTTCCAATGATATATAAACCGCCGCCCTACGCCTTTTAGTTTTGGCTATTTTCGCGATTGAAATTGCCACGCCTGAAAATAGAGAAAACTAAAAGGTGCAGGGCGACGATTTAGGTGTCACCAGAAAGAGGAGAAAGAGAGCTTTAAAATGATATCCATCTTTCCATAGTTACATTGTATTACACAGGGCGACTTTTTCTCAAAGTCAGCAGCTCCATTCAGCAAAAAAAGTCGTCCTGTGTAATACAAGTATTACAGCTGCAGCGGCTTGGCATTGAGTACGATTATTTAACTTGTTGACGATGAGTACTCCTAAGTCCTTCTCCAAGTTTGATGTCCCCAACTGTATCCCATTTATTTTGTATGGTGCTAGACCATTGGTACGACCAAAATGCATGACTTTACATTTTTCAACATTGAATTTCATCTGCCATGTATGTGCCCATATAGCCATCCTATCCAGATCCTGTTGCAATATGACACTATCTTCCTGAGAGTTGATGATCAATTTTGTATCATCTGCAAAAATAGCAACATTGCTCACTACTGCATCTACTAGGTCATTAATAAATAAATTGAAGAGCACTGGACCCAGTACAGACCCCCTGTGGGACCCCACTGCTAACAGTCTCCCATTTGAGTATGATCCATTGACCACAACTCTTTGTTTTCTGTCCATTAGCCAGTTCCCTATCCATGCACACAGACTCTTCCCCAGTCCTTGTATCCTCAACTTTCCCCAGTCCCCAGACCTCAACTCAACTAGGTGAGAAGAGAGATGAGATAGTAGAGAGGGGTCAGGAGTTCTACAGTATGGAAAGGAGAAGTAAATGTTTGAAAGCTGAGTGGAAGACACCAGGAGAGGGAGGGATAAAACATAGCCCATGCATGTGGCCATGGTGGAAGTGTGGCAATGTAGTAAGTCAGGGGGATTGTGTTGAGTGGATAGGTAGTGAAAGTGATGAAGACAGAAGAGAGATCACCTCATCTGATGGAGTTGAAGGAGTGGCTACAAATTAATAAGGTGAGTGGTAGCAAAAGGCATAGGGCTCGATTCACAAAAGGGTGCTAACTAGGGTGCTAAGCAGTTTGCACGCCTAAAGCTTTTATTGATCGCACGCAAAGTTTAGCGCTGCACGGTGCGCGCAAAATGTTGCACCGGGTGCGATGAAAACGTCGCACCGGGTGCGCCTAAAACGTTGCACCGGGTGCGCCCGAAACGTTGCACTGTGTGACTTTTCTGACGCACTCAGTGCAACGTTTAAGGCGCATCTGGTGCGACATTTTCATCGCACCTGGTGCGACATTTTCGCGCGCAGTGCTAAACTTTTCATCCTAAAGGGCTTTAGGAGTGCTAAGGGGCTTTTAGGCACGCTAACTAAGTTAGCACGCTTTTATGAATCAAGCCCATAATGTCTGACAGGTGGCTTGACTTGTGTGGAGAAAGTGGCAGCAGGTAAGGGAAAGTTTGATTAAGGAGTAAATGCTTGGAAGACATGAAGTCAGAAAAGTATTTTTGTTTGGCAACAGTATGCATAGTGTTAAACTGCTGAAATGTGGCATTGTATTCAGTTATTAATATTATCAAATATCACTACATATGTTTCAAGCGACTTTGCTTCCAATTATGGAGGCAATTTTTTGCAGTCCTATGTGATTGCTGTGTTATGATTTGAAATGAATAGAATGGGTGGAGCAACAGACCACATGGATAACTTGAGACTTGTCACCCAACCACAAACCCTGACTGAATCTGTAAATATGCTGTTTTTTTCTGCTTTCCATTGACAGAACACATTTAGAACCATATTTCAGCCTCTCTCAAAAGGAACCCGCGGGATGCATTGTCCTCCTCTCCTCTCCCAGCATGTAAGCACTTTCTACCTCCTGCTTTTCCCTTTATTGCACTGGTGCACTTTCATAGCCTTATCAGGTGTCTTCTGTTGCCCATTCATTGTCATTACGCTGGGCTTTCTTAACCAGTATATTGTGCACTTTTCTCGATATTGTATTTCCTATACTTACTTTGTTTTTTATATTTTATTGGTGTTTATCCACAGTTGTTACTTAACAGTTTGTATATCAACTGTCACCCAATACTGTTATATCAAATGCCTACTCTGCCTGCATATATAATTCATGTATATCCACAGTTGTTATTTAGCAGTTTGTATATTTACTGTTTGGAGGTCCTATTATATATTATGACTCAGGAATGACCCGTTATGTCTGTACACCCTTCCATATCACCTATGGTGATTTTTAAAGTTTTCTATTCTATGTATTCTCAATAAAATTTAGTTTATATTTTGTGCTAATTTGAGCTGGTCTGGGGCTGTATTTGGGCGCTTCTCTCTGTATTTCTCATCATATTTAAAACCTTGGAAAGCTTTCCATGCTTCAAGGGCATATGTTGAGTGGTGCTGACTCATATTATACCAGCATTGTAATTTATATGCTGGCTAATACAGCCTTACTGAAATTTAGTGCTTCAGGCTCATAGTTGGGTAAAAGTTATGGATGGAATTAATTCTTTACAACAGTTCTAGCATGCCATACTAGAAGAGGGGTTTGAATGTTTGTAGGGAAGGTAATGTGCTGGATTATCTCACAACAACAGGGCCGGCCTTAGGTTTCACAGCGCCCTGAGCGAACCTGATTTTTGTGCCTCCCACCCTTCATCCTCTTCCCACGTGCCCGCACACACACGCCCATATGCAATTCACATTTTCTCCTGAGATATCTCCTAGTACAATGGTTCTCAACCTTTTTGACGTTGTGACACATAACGCCAAATGCTCAGATCTCCGTGACAAGTCACACATGTAATAGAAAAAATACTATTAATAACCACGAATGGATGGAAAGAGTGCATTATCCTGAATACACTTAAAAATGAAGGCTAGAACCTTTCAGGAATATTAATAAAAACAATCAGTGGGACAGTTAACCCCCCCCCCCCTTCAATCACTTTCCGTTGTGAGCTCACTCAGTATGTTGTCTTGTGTGTACAAATGTTGATGGTGTGAATTGTCGCTCAAAACCCTGTAATCTTCTGTCTTAAGTTCCTGTCTCCCAGCTAAAGACATTTGTATGCCATGTGTATGTTCCCTTAGCCTGGCACTCAATCTTGTCATTTGCTCTCACAGACATTTTCAATATATATAGACTTATTGACACACATCTAATGGTGTCCATACATGGTAAAAACATTTTCATCCAATCTTACCATTTGTATGTAATATAAGGTAACTGCCTAAATTACCCTTTCAGTATTTTCACTTAATTTACCCTTATGCTACATAGAAATGGTAAGATTGGATGAAAAAAAAAATGTACCATGTATGGGCACCATAAGGAAGAGTAGAGCCAAAGTGGTGAAGGAGAAGGGTTCAGTTAGTAGAAGTAGATTAGTTATAGAGTACCAGAACTTCTATGATTTTGGTAGAAGATCTAGTGGAACTCGAGCTCTCCCATTGAAAATGTTATGCCAATTCAATTTTGTTCCCCTAAACAGAAAGCATTTGCAAGAACTAAGCTTTGTATGAGCAAGAAATATCTTCCACCATGCATTAATTCCATAAAAAGGCACTCATACATTCAGAACTGTTGGTTTATGGCACACGCACAGTTATGGAGTGATGCATTGTGGGGGGTT
Source organism: Hyperolius riggenbachi (assembly GCF_040937935.1). NCBI lineage: Eukaryota > Metazoa > Chordata > Amphibia > Anura > Hyperoliidae > Hyperolius > Hyperolius riggenbachi. The sequence goes on along the minus strand of NC_090653.1, from coordinate 157,274,679 downwards.
GCTCAGTCAGTACAGAATAGAAGGTTCAATCCAATAAAAAGTGTGTTAACTGCTATAAGCTTTATTTTATTGAAATGCCTGTTCTTGTTACTTTCTTTTTTATTTAGTTCAGCTTTGGTCATAGATTGATTAGCTATCCTATATGATTCCTTTGTGCAGTTGAGGTTGTATAAATAGAGTACAAGGGTTAAAGATTTTCTACTGTGTGGCTTCTCTCTGCATTTCAGATCATCATTAGATTGTGAGTGTGCTGAGGGATAATTATGTGATGGGGACTGCAAAATGCCTTATGTAAAGTCTGTTATACCTAATGTATGTTTGCTTCTATGAGAGATATGGAAGATCAGCCAAAGATCTCAAAGACCACCTAGAAAATAAAAATGTAGAGTAGCTGAGGCAAGGGTACTCTAAAAACTGGATTGACCCACAGGTGACCAGTAGTATAAAGGCAGTTGGGGAGTATGAACCTGTTTCCTCAGGTGTGTCGAAACCTTTAGCATCTTCTAGGTTGCATTGCTGAGAAAAAAATGGGGATTGTGTAAAATGGGCATAAAATGGAAAGCTAAAAATTAAAAAAGAAAAAGTTTAAAATGAAATGGAAAGAAAAACTTACAGTATTAGCCAATGAAAGCCACGTATAACAGATAATGAAAATAAAGGATGTATAAATTCACATTTTGTAGGTAAACTTCCAGCTAAAAGCTAAGCTAAGCTAAAAGCTAAACATTGAAAAAAAGAAGTTTAAAAATGAAATCGAAAAACTTACAGTACCAGCCAATGAAAGCCACATATTATAGAAAATGAAAAAAAAAAGGATGTATAAATTCACATTTTGCAGGTAAACTTCCAGCTGCCTTGGGGTTTACCATGCTCGTTTATGGTCAAAGACCTTAGTAGTCGGAACTACTATGACGGTAGTGGAGACATTCATTTGTAAGCTGGTGTTGGCCCTGAATAGTAGAGGTATATGAGCAATCCTGGCAACTCATAAATAAATAATGTATTCAGTAATAAAAAAAAATGTTTCTCCTTGGGGGTTTCTTTAAATTGGCACATGCACACTAGTGTAAAATAACCTTTTTTATAGATCATAAATAGTCCGATTTGGCATGTCAAGCTGTGGTAAGACAGAGCGCTTGTATTCGGAATGTGTAAAGTAAATTTTTTTTAAAGACATACCAAAGGTCATTAGCAAAGAAAGGTACACATACAGCGCATTACCATACAGAAATTCCCTTGACACCTGTGGTTTGGCTTAATTATTCTGTTTGGCTTTACCAGTCCTAGAAGCTGGGAAGAGAAATTAGTAGCCAGAACTGATGTTTGATGTTTTGTCTTGTTAGCAAATCCTCCAAAATGCAGCTTTCCTCATTGTGGGTTTTCAATGATGAATTACATTCTAAAGGTCACATTATGTCCATAGACCACACACCTGGCTGCACCCGAAATCCCCTTCAAATTTCGGATCAACAGACAGGCTTTCCTAATAAAAACAACGGAACAGGGCAACACAAAGGAGATTAAAGCACAAGCTGCAGATAGCAATTAGTAAATGACGACCCCAGTTAGCAATAAAAAGTAGGCATTACTGAGACAAAGGCAAATGTAAACACAATGAATGCTGAAGAAAAGAAAAAAAATACAAATTGACCCGGGTCAAGCTTCTAATTTTTAGACTAATAAGATAGTGGAAATGAACAACTGCCTATTTCCTACAGTACCTTTACCTGGGAAACAAATGTGAAAGCCATAGAAGAGTTTAAAGTGAACCTGTCAGGACAGCTGTAACCTAAGCCAATAAGGCTTTCATGCCAGTCAAGAGACAAGACATGATAATTAACATTTATATTGAGGTTTTCTCTTGGTGGACTCAAACCGCCAGAGCTGCAGCCACTAGGGCATGCTCAGTAGGTAGTAGCAGTATTAGGGAGCCTTGCCCAAGGTCTCCTTAATGAATAGGTGCTGGCTTACTGAACAGGGAGAGTCGAGTTTCGAACCCTGGTCGTCTGTGTCAGAGGCTTAACCATTACACTATCCAGATACTACCTAACTCCTATTTTCACTAAGAGCTTGAAGATGATTGTTTTTGTCTTTCTATTGCAGTACTTTTATCCTCTTATCAGTCTTGTTTTCATTTTTTAATCTGTTCTAAACTAAATTCATTTTTCATGATTTTGACATATATATATATATGTATACATTTCACACTCATTTCTTTATCGCTCTATGCATTCCATTGTGGACTTTTCACTGCATTTCTTTGTTTCCAGCTATAAAGACAGGGACAAGACTCTTGCTGCAATTCTGCGAGGGAGCCAAGGATCATCTGTATGTTACAGACCTCAGCATGATGTTCATGTCAGTACCACTTGAGAGATGTATGGACACCCCCCCCAGTATACTGTACAGCAGCACAACACACACTGCTGCCTGTTTTTGGTCAGTAGTAGCAGGCATTACAGTGCACAACAGAGCAAGCAGCTATCCATGTGCATTGTAGATCAGGGCAAGACACGGCTGATCTGGTATCGTTGCTGCTGTTTTTTGTACTTATTTCAGGAGTAGCAGCCAGCAGGGACAGAATCATTTTTGTATTTGTAAAGGACTTTGCATGGGGTGGGTTTCGAGTATTTTACTTATAAGTGAAAGCTATATACCAAATAAAGCAGCTTGAGTATTAGCATCTCAAGAGAGTTAGGGCACTGAAAATTCTACATAAGAACTGGAAGAAAACTGCAATTTGCTGCTAAGTACTCAAATGTAGCTTAACAAGCAAGGTTCCTATAATTATTCATTTGTGTACAGTAGCACTGACATCTTCTGCAGTGCTTTACGGAGTAAGTGGCCATGCTACTAAACACAGATGGTGGGATCACTGAAGCACCTGGGATGAAGTGTATTATCCCTCGTTGTAGCTAGCTCCGCGGACCACAATCTGATGACGGTTTCGAACAGCGTTTTCTTTATGTGCATTGGCACTGGAGTCCAACTCATGATCAACTACTTGTATGAAAAAGGAAAGTGGTCAAAGGTTTCATGTATCACAGATTTATTTATTATTTATTTATTTATTTATTCAGTGTATTTATAAAGCGCCAACATAGGCAACAGCACTGTTTACCAGCTTCAGAGAGTCACCTTCAGCTAACTGACTGTTCTCATATTTGGGCAATAAAGGGTAATATAAGCATGGAGGAATATGTAGAAGATATTCAGGAGGGTTTTGATGATTATTTCTCTCATTGAAGGAAACGTAGAGAGCATTCCAGATCTTCAGCATCTGGAGGATAAGGTGAAATGCTCATTCATCAAACAGAAAGCATGGAGTCTCAAGTCTAGAAAGCTTCAATATAGTTATCTGTTCCAAGGTGACAGGTAAATTGTAAGGGAAAGAAGAGGGTGACCACTGGATAACCCCATACTTTTGCTATGAGAATAGAATCCTGGCATTTTATAGTCTCCAAAAAGGGTAACTAAAATGAAGTAGTATCAGGATATGCTATTTGACAAGCCTTTGGAAATTTTTCCTAAAGCATATCAACTACTGGCACTTCAGAGGACTTGTCCTACTTCATTAGAGTGACATTTCTCTGCCATCCCTGATGTCTCTGTTAGCACTTTTAGTTTCAACA